>NC_133756.1:56618518-56918986 GCF_036562045.2 Rhinolophus sinicus | reverse complement strand
CAAGAAATGCCATGATGCAAAATAAAAAATTGTTATTTTGATACATATAGTGATCAGTGCTATTCAGAAGTGAATCAGTGGCTTTGGGTAAGTATCAGAAAGCTCCATATTTATCAAAAAAACAAAAATGAAAAATAACCCATCAGTATTTTATACACTCAAGAATACCATTTATCTGATATCATTCAGCGAATGGCCAGGTGAATAGCAGATTTGAGGAGGGGGGAAGGAGTCTAGAATCTATGACTTTAATCCACAAAAGAACTTAAAATGTGTTTATAAGGATCCCTTGAGATTCTGCTGGAAGTTCTAGAAGGAAAGAAACAGATGCTTTTGAACAGAATAATGTTTATCTTGGTCTCTGACTCTTTCTCCATTTTTCCTTACTAGTTCACTCACATTCTTCTTTAGATGACTATGCCTTTGTTATGTTCATCAAGCTTCAGACCATCATAAACTCTCTTAGACTATTCTTTGATTCTGAATTTGACAATTACCATTAAAGAATCTACTCTTATAAAGCACCCTGGTAAGAACAATTTAAAATGTAGAGTTGGAGGTCAGTGGATAATGTGTATAGGCACACAAATTTCTATGAAATTCTCACTATGTTTGTAGGGTTGTTGATCATATTCTAATACAATTCTTGAAATCCAGCAATCCGTCTCCTGGGTATCTACTGAGATAATTTATCGAAATAATGTACCAAAAACATTTATCCATAAAGATATATGTGCTCCTATGTTCACTGCAGTATTATTTACAGTGGCCAGGACATGGAAACAACCAAAGTGTCCTTTGATAGATGATTGGATAAAGAAGATGTGGTATATATACACAATGGAATACTATTCTGCCATAAGAAAAGATGAAATAATGCCATTTGCGACAACATGGATGGATCTTGAGATTATTATGCTAAGTGAAATAAGTCAGATAGGAAAAGTCGAGAACCATATGATTTCACTGATATGTGGTATATAAAACTGAAAACAACAAAGGAACAAGACAAACAAATAAAGAAACAAAAACTCAAAGATATAGACAATAGTGGTTACTAGAGGGTAAGCGGGGAAGGGGGTGGTAGATGAGGGTAAAAAGGATCAAATATATGGTGATGGAAGGAGAACTGACTCTGGATGGTGAACACACAATGTGATATACAGATGATGTATTACAGAATTGGACACCTGAAACCTATGTAACTTTATCAACAATTGTCACTCCAATAAACTTTAATTTAAAAAAAAGAAAAAAGAAATGATGAATTATCTTCATCTAGTGATATCGATAAGAAAAGATTTCACTTCAGTGGTATCACTGAGGCTAGATTTCACAGAATGAAAAGAATTGGGCCTTGCAGAAAGGTCAGAAACTTTTAGGCTAAGAGAATAACATGAATGATTCATGGAGACAAGAAGTGTAAAGTGGTATTGAGAAATAGACACACTTCTTATTAGATCATGAATTGGAAAAGGATTGACTGGGCCCAGATTGTGAAGGGTCTAAGGGCATTTGATTTCTTTCTTTTAGCCAAAACCATGAAAAAGTATTGATACGAAGTGTTCCTCTAACATTAGTTTACATGGGGGGAGGCTATATTTTGGCAGTCAGGTTTCAAATGTTAAGTCAGGAGGACTTGACCTGCAGAATGACAGGCAACAGGGGATATAAAGGAGCTATAACAGATAGTATCAACATGGCTCATCGATGAATGAATACGAACACTGAATAAAATTAACAATGGAAATGAATGGTCACAGAAATTCCAGACTGTGAACCCAAGTAAAGGCAAATCTTAATGAGAAAAGAGTGTAGAGAAGGCAGAACTAAGCATCCCAGTTCTTAGTCATAAACATTCTAATCAAATAATTCAGTGCTCTTCCGTAGAAGAAGGGGGTATGAGTGAGGGGCAGAGAGACGTCAATAGCATCAGTCTAATTGGAAGTCAGTCCCACAACATGGAAACAAGAAAGGTGAGCTGCTCCCCCTCTTGCAATAGAAATTGTAACATTTACTTGAAATGGATACAATGGAAAGAAGATGGCCAAAGACAATGACCAAAGACAAATCCTTCATTAACCCTCAAACCTGTTCCTTTCCCAGCTTTCCCCATCTCAGTCATTGTCATTTCCACATACTCAATTAGTCAAGCGAAACACATGGAAGTCCTTACTTGGTAGGTTCAATCTATCTTCAAATACTTTTCATTTAATCTTCAAAATGATGTCTCGAATGTGTCTCCTTGTGTTCATCTCCATGTTGTCTTTAGAGTTCAGGTCCAGGCCACCATCACGTCTCACCTGACCTACTGAAGTATCCTCCCAACTGGTCTTCCTGCTTCTGCTCTTGCTTCTCTACAATCTGTTCACCACACAACAGCAAGGATGATTTTTTAAAAGTATCAATCAGTTACATAGGTTTCAAGTGTACAATTCTGTAATACATCATCTATGTATCACATTGCGTGTTCACAACCCAGAGTCAGTTCTCCTTCCATCACCATATATCTGATCCCTTTTACCCTCATCTTTGTCACTCCAATAAACTTTAATTAAAAAAAAAAATATATATATATATATATATTAATCAGATCACACCACCTCCTACCAGACCCTCAGTTCCTCACCATCCAGCCCTGTCTATATCCATTTTGTCTCTTACCACAATCCCCATTGCTCACTATGATGTAGCCACATTGCCTCCTTCTTTTCTCAGTGCCAAGCTCCTGTGAGCCTTATGGGTCTGGCACCTTCTACTCCCTTTCTTGAATGCTTGGTCATGGATCTTTATGAGACTGGATCTTTCCTGTAAGTTTTAGTTTCAGTTCAAATGCCATTTCCTCAGAAAGTCCCTCTTTACTTCATAATCTCAGGTAAGTAGTCACCTGTCCCACCTCTCGTTCACTCTCTATTATATCACCTAATTTTACTGTCTTTAAATTACTTACCACTCTGTTAAAGTATCTTGTTTATGTACATGTTTATAAATTATCATTCTCCCCGTGAAATCCCCGCCCCACCCCTGCTGCATACTAAAATTTAAATAGCATGAGAGCAAGGACCTTTTCTATCCTTCCCTATGTGGATGCATAAATGTTCTAATGGTATAAGATGGAGAGATCTGGATGGAGCTATCTGGGTGAAGGTATAGTTAAGACAGACTAGTGCACACAGACCGCAGGGTGGAATCCTATGGAGAAGATGAGAATAGAAATATATTGGTGGACTGAATGAGGCTTCATACGTGAAAGAAGTAAAGAACGTAATATTAAGAGCAGATCTTTATCCTAAAAGTATAGGATCCAGTTCTTTCTCTCAACATACATGCCTGCACCCCATTAGGAATCTGCTCCCCATTAGAAGTTATTAACTAATTTTGCTGCACTTGAAAACAACACTTTGGCCAAAAGGAAGATTCCTGTTGATTGGCTCTATATGCTTAGATGGCCTTGACATTGGCTGCCAAATTCTCAACATCTGGTTAAGAACTAATCATAGCAGAGACGACGATGTTACCTCTTCCTTAATACTGCCTTTAACCAGCACACATGCACAGAGATCAGCTGGGACCAAGGCAGAGTTCACTGGCCAGGGGTGTAAGTTTAATAAATGAATTATAAGATTTTATTCTAGAAGGAACCTTAAAAATCAAATGAACTACCCAACCCCTATTACAAATGAAGAAAAAAGCCCAAAAGGTTGACAAACTTTCTGATTCCTAATTTTAACACTGTTCCTGTGCTTCCTACCATGAAGCAAAAGCAAAAATTTTGCTCATCTCTGCTCTTCTTTCTCTCACTGAGAAGGCCCCAAAGTGCGATATAAGCTGGCACATGTTATGGTGGAAATCACTTCTGTGGAGGTCTGCCAAATGACTTGAGTGTTTCACTGCAAATTCAGCCAAACCCAAGGAAAATCTTTGCCAAGTTTCTCAGGTCTCAGTCCTTTTTCTTGATGCACTGAGTCATACACTTTCCAAGCTTCTCTGAATACATCCTCCAGTGAAAGCAAAAAACATTGGCAGTGTGGTGTAGCCAATCTATCCACATATACAGTGCAGTAAAAACACTCTCTGATTCATTTTTCATGCTTATTCCAGCTTTTAGGGTTTTCAGGTACAACAATTCCTCTTTGTTCTCAGCAGTTGTGGTTGCGCATATGATAGATACAGCATTTAAAAACATCATTCATACATTTCCTTTGTCAACTGCATGGAATCTTTGGGAGATCAACACTTCTTTTTGATTCCCTAGGAAGTGTCTCCTCTCTCCAAGGACACACATCAAAGACAAAAACCTCCACCTCCACAAATAATCAAAGAAATTTGAATATAAGCAAAAAGTGAAAGGGGAGAATGAAATGTATTAAGCACATGTGTGTTTTCAGAGCCACCCCGTCTCTTGCTGACTTTTTTGACATGGCTGCTTTCTGTAAGGTTGACTAGCAGTGAAGAGTGACACTGGAGCATGATGTACTGGGCTGTCCGATTTGTCAACTTTCAATTGCCTGGTGGAAAAGCAGAATTGTTTGTCCCTTCTGCCATCCTCACCCCTCTTGTCTCTTCCTATTCTATTCAGAATACAAGAATTTCTTATTATCTTTGGGACCCTTACTGCTGCTTTCGCATGGTGTTTTGTCTGCTAGAATCTGATTGAAAAGTGCTTCTGTTTCTCCCCTCCTTCTAACCCCCAGAAAACTGGCAGTCTTGACACTTTTCTGACATTTCTAAACAACTCAGGCTCTTCTTGCCAACTCCCAGTTGCTCTCTAAACCTTTTTAATCCTGTAGAATGCAAACTAATCTACAGAGAGAAAGGCACCAGGCCTTGTCTGGCAGCTGCAGCCAGGAATGTCAGAGTGGGGAAAATGATAAATACACCTGCCATGGAGAAAGGGAGAGACACGGCCAGACTCAGCAGCACAATAAGGTTATTTAATGTACAGAGATAGGCAGGACACTCTCCAGTACCCTCGAGTGAAAACTGCATGGTGGTAATTTGTTCAGAAAGAGAAATGACAGCTATTAATAATGTGCATAGTTTGGAAGGTAGCTGTGTTTTGGAGGACATGGAGATAAGAAGCAGAAATTCTCCTGTGTCCCCACAGACCACTCCTAGGTTTCTCGGTTGGATCTGGGGTTACAGGAATCACTAGTGCCTGTTGTCTACACCTCCATGCTATGGAGGAATAGTTGCCTCCGACATAGAAGTAACAGGATTAAGTAACTCTCAGGCTGGACTAGAAGTACAAGGGTGGCATTGGTGTCTTTCTGTGTTTTGAACTTCTCTCTGGTCATGAGAAGTATGCTGGGCAAATTATGGAGTTTCGAGTTAGATTTGAATTGAAAAATTGTGAAAATATGTCTGCCATCTTTTTTCTTAAGTCAATCAATCATGTCAGGTCTATGGCCTAATAAAATGTTTCTACATAATCAAGATATGCCCCCATGACTTTTTGTGTTTACACACACACACACACACACACACACACACACTGCTACTTACCTTTTGCTCTTCCAGTTAAAGGTAATGTATCTGGAGATAGAGATTTGGAAAAGGGCTCAGGAAAAAAAAATCACAGGCTAAATCACAGGAAAAAAAAAAAATCACAGATGGTGGTCTGCAAGGTTGCCCTAACCAAATTTTTCTAAGATTATAAACTCCTAGAGGGCAGAGACCATATCACTTTACTTAATTTTAAACTTCCCAAACAGGGAACCATGTACAGCCTAGATAATTTGGAAATTATTTGGATGACAATGATACTATTAAACTGAGATGAAATTATGACAGGCAATTTAATCAATTTTTAGAGCAAAATGAGATTGGTTGAAACATAAATTGATAATGACAGACTAAATACTGGGGACTAGACTGTTAGGCACCACAGGAATACTTAACTTAAATAAAAATCCAGTCTTTCCTTTCCCATATACACAGGCATATTAACTAGCAACTAGATCTTATATGGAATCAAAGATTCCAGATCTTTTTTCCTTCTTTTCTTATACTGGTCATACAGCCACGGTTTTATCAAATTTACCAAATTGAAAATAACATAGCCTAATGAATTATGTGCACCCATTTTCTTTCAAAATGTTGCCCTTGTAGGAAGCTAATTAAAAAAAAAAAAAAGTAACCTGATTTGCTATAATACTTTTTTCATGGAAAAAATCACAAGTATGTCCTAAGGTGCAAGAAGTGTAATCACAAGCTATTCAGAAGCTTATACTATAACCTTAGAAATAGATTTTACAGAACATTTTGTAATAATGTAAATATTAGCCACAGATAAATTGTTCATTTAAAAATTATTTTCCTTTGACATCGAAATCAATAATTTTCAATGTTATAGCCACAAACCCCAAAGGAAATATGTGTGTGCTACTTTATATTTCTGTTCTAACCAGCCAATGGGACCAGCCAACTGGCCACTGTTGTCAACATATACCAACATCTGATGCAGTATATTTGCAATTATTACAAATTCTAGAACCAGATATTGGTGAGTTGTGATCCATGCTTGATAGACAACACCAGGCACTGGATCTCTTTCCAATGTTTCCTATCTTTGAACTCTTTCCAGAGGTGGTGTTTGCTGAGAAAAAATATATCATACTGATTTCATTTGAGAAGGAGAAAAAAATCTTGGAAAAATATATTTCAGATATATTTTAATTATATTAATTTTATAAATCTATATATATTATAATATAAAACTACTCTGGAAAAAGATTCAAGGTGCTCCCTAAGTCGAGCTTGGCTTAGTGAGTTTTGGGGAAAAAATGAGACTGATCTTGAGAGAATTAAATAAGAAGTTCTATCTTATCATAATAATGTGTGATTCCTCACGATCCAGAGAAGAGGGAATCCATCACATCATATACAGACAGGACTCCGCCTTCAAAAAGTCAGTAAAGAGAGCCTGTGAGAACTCTATCTCCAAAGGTGAATCTGTGAGATTTTCTAGGCTTTGTATCAGACTTATGTAAGATATTTGTAAGAGAAATATCGTGAAGTTCATTAAACTCTACTTAGAGTTATAGCACACATATTAAATACCCAACCTAAGCACCTAGAGCACCTAAACTAAGCTACCAAATTACACCACAATTTTGGAATCATCATGATACCTCAGGTATATGCCTAGTGAGTCAATATTTAAATGTCCAAACAATATGTACTGACATTACATAAATCAATCTCAGCAATATTATTTAAAAAGTCACCAGAAGAAAACAAAATATTTCACTTTAGGTTATCTGAATAGATCAGTGGCCTTCTGTCTCCTGAGACAAATTCTTTAAAGTTATTCATAAAATATTTTATCCAAGTGAGGAGGATGTGACTTTTGCTGCAGGAATGATAGTGCTAAGGAACTCAGAACAGACATTAGGAGCATCAAACACTTTTTGATTTATGAATAAGAACATATTCTTGAGAAGAATGTGTCATTATCACCCTACCTGCTTCTTTAGTTTCACATCTGCTGCAGACTCCTTCAATTTCTACTGTACTTCTATTGAAGTGAGTTTGATCAATAAAATTTTGTGAAAAAGAGCAGGCAAATAATCATGACACAAAGCAGTATTTTAATTGAGTCAATACTTCCTTCTAACAACATACATATTTGAACATGAACTTATTTATTCATATTTAAAATAAAACAAATCATTTCTCGAGTAAGATATAAAAGTTTAAGTAGAAGCAACAACAATCCATATGAACTGTTTGATATTGACAAAAATTTGATCTCACAGTGTCAATTACAACAAGCAAGTATTATATGGCTTTGGTTGAAGTTCATTCAAATTTATAAAGCATGGATCTATGAAACCTGACGTTATACTGAGTCTATTCAACTCACCCTACATCATAATCATTAAGAAACCTTATTATCCATACTAACACATTATAGAAAGCAACAATAACCATCTGTATGAAATTCATAATTGTATAAGACCAGGAACATAATTATAATCATTTTCTATTAAAGGCACAGGTCAATAATTGAAAGAGCATTTTCCATATCCAGATAGTACTCCAATAGCAGCAATTATTTGCCTTGGACTTTGCTCAGTCCTGACCTGGGGTTATTAATCTTTCATTTACTCTCCACTTTTACTTACATAAACGTGTTATTTTAACTCTGAAATAGACCACATTCAAGCTTTTAATTAGAACACACTCAAATGTTACTTTTCAAATGTTGCTCTGCATTTGTAGGTATGTAATCACTTCTTAAGTTACCTTGTTATTGACCTTGGAAAGGACTGCTGAGAATCAAAGATTTAAGAGAAAGCAATAACGTGGGAAGATACTTTTGATTTAATACTAAGTGAAAGAGGGGGGTATACCTTGCATAAATTATAATTATAACTATATCAACATCTAGGCATGGAAAAGACTTGAAAATACCTAAGAACGGCTTCAGTTGTGCTAGTTAGTAAAACTGTATAATTTACATTTTCTTCATTCTGCTTCTCTTTATTGCCAGCTTTTCTTATTTAGTTTCTATTACTTTATATATTTACTCCTTTTCTTGAAAAAGCAAAAATATGTCATTTACATTAAGGATATATCATTTATATAAATATATATAAATAGACAGAAGTATACATGTAAATTTATAAGTATAAAGCAGTGTTAATGTGTTTCAATTTTACTAATTACTAATGATTTTTATTTCCAATTTTCAAAAAAAGTTCAGTAAAAGAGTTTAAGCAGTTGGTTTTAAATATCTTCTTCAACTGGAACAACAACAAAATATTTCATAAAATTCAACAAATAAAAAGGATTTAACTGTTCCAAACATCAGAACCAACTGGCAAGAATGAAAATGTCTAAATTTGTTTTTGAAACCAAAGGGCAAAGTGACAAAGAAAGAACATCAACATCTTTATAGGATACCTGGAATCATCAGACATTGAAACAGACAGTCCATTTTGCCACAGAAACAGTTAAAGAATAAACAAGCAATCACAGAAGCATTATGAAGAGTCAGTTATGTGTTTTAAAATCTATGGTGTGAATATGCTAATTCAATATGAAAATTTTCCCAATTAGCCATTTCAGTAAAACGGCAAATTAACCAATCTCTTATTATAGAAAGTGCCATTTTCACAATTTAATAAAACACAAATCCATTATGGCAAATAAGGTTAATGTAGAAATATGACATAGAAAATTTTAAAAATGAGACTTTGTAATATGCTAATGAGTTCTCCTTAAAAAAGTAGGTCATTTTTGTCTGCTGTGCCATTGTTCTGAAACTAGTCTAGGAAGAAATATAGAGTAATAACATCTAAAACAGAAACAAACACTAATTTGTGAATTCATTTAGACTCATAAACCTCTTAGCACATTCTTATAAAATATTTTTTTAACAACAAAAAATGTTGTTTGTAACTCAGGATTTAGAAGGAGGGAGAATGGAAAGATTGCCATGTCTCTTCTATGTTGAGGTGATTACATAGCAAGTATCCTCATCTCCTCCCATGTGCCCCACTATCTTGTCATCTGTTAGCTATGAGCTCCTAATACATTTTTATTACATGCCTACAGAGGCAAAACATTTGTTTGGAGCACCAGCAATACAAGAATTAATAGAAAAAATTTAAAAATAACAGAAGGTAAATTTCAGCTTTGATTACTGTATCAAGGATTTTGCAACCTAAAAAAAAAGCTAACTTTATGTTGCTTATAAATTTTGTGCTTTATAGTTTAGTGTTGTTTCATACTGATAGGAAGAGGAATTAATATAATTTTTCACTGTATTTGTCCTCTAAGGTGGTAACAAAGTCTTCATGGAGAAGCAAGGAAAATCAGAAATATTTGGACAGAAAATAAAAAAAGGCTCTGTGATCGATAAAAAGTAGAGAAGGATACAAAGTTAAAGATAGTTCTAAGGTTTTTAGCTGGGCAAAATAGAGGACTTGTCTCCAGAACTGAGATGGGAGATAGGACCAGCGCACAACAAAAGGTAAGTTACACTTGAGCCCTGTTTAGTTTGAAGAGACTAACTAAATAGCATTAAATTATTTGGTCCCAAAGACTATAGACACAAAACAGCCCAAATTGCATTTGTCTGATGATGAGGTAGAGGATGCTATTATTGGGTGGACATGGTCAAATAAAAAATGTAATTATGACTTGTCCATAACTCACTCAAACTTTTGTAAGCCCCCATGCCTAAGACTTGGTGATATAATATTAAATAAAAAAATCATGTTGACTAGCATATTTTATTTTGTTTCTGGTGCTGCTGTTTGGTATGGTTTCACTTTAATTGTTCTATAGATATTAATCTCCAATTTTAAATACTTATGAGAATGAGTATCTTAGGTAATGATGCCAAGTCACTGAACCCTTCTGTCATACAAATAAACAAGGAAACACTTGTTTGGGCTTTTGGCTTGTTTTTCTTTAGTAACTTTGATTATTTTTTTTCATGAGTTAGCATAACCTACTAACTAATTAGCTGAATATACCATATTATTTGGGAGTGAGACGGTAAGGAAGAAAGAGTGAATGCATAGGTGATTTGTAAATTTTAATTATGGGAGCAAGTTTTTAACCTCTGTTTTGAGTTCTAACTATTTGATCAGTAGATTTCAGGCCCCTAGCAGGTAAAGTATGAAAAAGAGAATGCTCAGAAGTTAGTGACATTTCAATACTGACAGTAGCTTAGCCATGTCAAGTTAAATCTCTATATCCTGTCAGGAGCTCTAAAATACCTGTGTTGCAAGAGGCCCATGTTTAGGTTTCCATGTACATCAATCCTGTGGAGTGCGACTGTTTTTGCCTGAAGAGAATTTAGAGTGCATAATCTAATCTGATTTTATTTTTTATATAAATATAAATTATATATATGGTGATAAATATATATAAATATATATTTATACAAATATATATATAGTTATATACTGATACTGATGATATATACTGATAGTCAGAGGCTAAATAATAAGTCCATGATAACATGGCTAATTAAAAGCATGGACCAGGGTGTCCAGTTTAAGTTCCAGCATATAAAGAGTTTGTAAGTTGTCATTCCAAAACTTACAAGAACAAAGTTGAACTAACTGAAAAACAGTGATTGTTCTTGAACAAACCCAAGAACTACGGTCATGAGACAAACCACTACCCTGAAATCTAAAGAGACAAGTGCATCCAGAAAGAAACAGCTTGTGAGGTTTGCCCATCTGGAGCAGAAGCCACTGGAATCCATAGCTGGTAGGAACAGATGAACGGCTATTTTGATAAATTGATAGTAATCTAATTCAGACTCATGTGTGAGAGTGAGAAATCTTGGGGTATGGCATTATTAGGGAGGTTCCACACTATGTGAGTTTTCACTCCAAAAATCCAACAAGATTTCATGGTGAGGATTTGAGAATGATCCACTCATGGCCCAAGCTGAGGAAAGGGAAGAGTAACAGTCTTAAAATCTTTTGCCTCTTAACAAAAGCCTCTTCTCCAGGGGGGAAGGGATTCACCAGAGGGCAAACTTGAAACAGTATCCCAGTTCAGGAAAGGAAATACTAACAAACTCCAGCCTTCCTTCTCACTTAGCGGGGAAAAAAAAAAATGTCAACGGGATACTGAAGTTCAAGTAAATTGACTGACTGAGAAAGCTGAAGTCAAAGAAAGGGGTAGGAGAATGGGGCATTTAAAAAAAAAAAAAAAAATCAAACAAAAAAACTATATTCCTGGAGAAGGAACAGAAAATTTTGTGAAGACTTCACCTCTGAGATCCAGGTCCACTAAAAGTTTGAGACTTAATGAGAAGGCTATAGGATGCCCCTCCTGCTCTACATCCTATGACAACACCAAGTGTCCAAAATAATAACAGTGGATGATAGCTGAAAGATACATAGTTATATTTGGAGTCTTCAACATCTCTGTCAGTAATTGAAAGATCAAGCAGGCAGAAAATCAGTAAGATAATAGATAACATGAATAACACTATCAATCAACTTGATCTAATTGCCATTTATAAAATACTTTATTCACCAACAGCAGAATACACATTCTGCTCAAGCTCACATGGAGCATTCACCAGGACAGACCACATGCTATTCCATTAAATGTACCTTAATGAATTTAAAACAATAGAAAGCACACACATGTTTTCAGACCACAACAGAATTAAAACAGAAATCAAGAACAAGAAAACAGCTGGAATATTCCAACATATTTGGAAATTAAACAACACACTTCAAAATAACACGTGGGGCAAAGAAAAAGGTTCAAAAGAATGTAAAAATTATTTTGAACTAGAGGAAAATGAAACTATACTCTCAAAATTCGGGGAATGCAGCTAAAAATATTTAAAAATAATAAATATTAAAAAAGAAGGCATATCTATAATCAATAATCTCAGCTTTCACTTTAGGAAACTAAAGAAAGATTAGCAAATCAAACCTAAAGAAAGCAGAAGAAAGAAAATAAAATTTAGAGAATCAATAAAATTAAAAATGGAAAAGAAATAGAGAAAATCAGTGAAACCAAATGCCGCTTCTTTGAAAAGATAAAACAAAATGATAAATCTACAACCATATTAACCAAGAAAAAGAGAGAAAAGAACACTTTGCCATATCAGAAATGAAAGAGGGAATAATCACTACTGATCCCATGGCCAGTAAAAGGATAATAAAGGAACACTACAAACAACTTTATAAACACAAATTTGATAATTTTGATGAACTGAACTCCTTTCGTCATAATGCAAACTACCCAAACTCACTCAGGTAGGAATAGATAACCTGAATACCTCTTGAAGAAGTTGAAATAGAAGTTTAAAATCTTCCAGAAAAGAAAACAGTTGGCCTGCATGGTTTTATTGGTGAGTTTTATCAAACATTTACATAAGAAATAAACTAATTCTACACAATCTTTTCCCAGAAAACAGAAGAAAGAGCATCTTCCAACTCATTTTATGAGAACACTATTACCCTAATAACAAAATCAAATAAAACTATTACAAGAAAACAAAGCCACAGGCCAATTTCTAATGAAGATAGGGACAAAAAATCTTTAACAAAATATGAATTAATCTAATCTACCATAACACGATAAGGTACCATGACCAAACTGAGTTCATTCCAGAAATGCAAGGCTGGTTCAAAATTTTAAAAAATTAATGAATACGTTTCATCATATTAACAGACTAAATAATAAAAAACAATAAGACCATATCAAAATATTCAGAAAGATCATTTGACAAAATCAGATATTAATTTATAATAATTTTTAATGTAGAAATAGAAGGGAATATCTGTAACATAATAAAGTTTATATATAAAAAACCCTACAGCCAACAGAATACGTAATTATGAGAGGCTGAACACTTTCCTACTGATAAATAACAGGAACAAGCTAAGATGTTCTCTCTTTCCACCACTATTCAAATTTTTACTGGAAGTCATAGCTAATGCAATAGGCAGAAAGAAGAAATAAAACGGTATTCTCTTGTAGGTGGCATGATTGTCTATGTAAAAACCCCCAAAAAATCTATTTAAAAAAAAATCCTGATGACAAATTAAAATTAAATATTTTTACTCCCCACATACATTTTATGTTTTTGATGTCACAGTTTACATTATTTTACCTTGCATTAACAAACTATTGTAGTTATAATTATTTTTTTTTAGTACTTTTGACTTTTAACCTTCAATAAAAGGCTTCCAGGGCCTAGAATAGTTTTTCCTAGGTTTTTAGTCTTCTGAAAGAGAACAAAGTTGGAGGACTCACATTACCCAATTTCATGACTTACTATAAAGCTGGAAAGAATCAAGATAGTGTGATATTTTGGCAAAAGAAAATACATTAATAAATGGAACAGCCTATAGAGCCAAGAAATAGACCCACACAAATACAGTCAACTGATTTTTGACAGAGACACAAAGACACTGCGACAGAAAAGGAGTCATTTTGACATATAGCACTAGAACATTTAGATGTCCATATTCAAAAAAATGAACATAAACACAGGCCCCATTCACAACTTACACAAAAATCAAAATGTGTCAAAGATATAAAATCAAAATATAAAACTCTAGAAGACAACATAGGAGAAAAGCTGTATAACTTTGGGTTTGTAATGACTTTTTAGGTACAATACCAAAGCATGATCCATGAAAAAGTTGATAAGATGGACTTCATTAAAATTAAAAACTTTCGCTTTGTTAATGTCACTGCCAAGAGAATGAAAGACAAGTCACAGACCAAGAGAATATACTTGCAAATCACTTATCAGATAAAGGATTTGTACCTGCAATATACACAGAACTTAAAATTCAACAGTAAGAAAACAGAAAACCCCAAAATGGGCAAATGACCTGAATGGATACCACACAACAGAAAATATGCTGATGGCAAATAAACATAAGAAAAGATGCTCAACTTCATTTGTCATTAGGAAAATGGAAATTAAAACAGCGGAGAGATACCGCCACACACCTACTAGAATGGCTACAAACAGAGGGAAAAAACCCTGACAATATTAATCACTGATGAAAGTGAGGAACAAGAGGAACTCTTTCATTGCTGATGGAAATTCAAAACGATATGGCTAACTGGGAAAACAGGTTCAGATTCTTACAAAGCTTAACATAGTCAACCCATAAAATCCAGCAATCACTTTTCTAGATATTTATTCTAATGATTTGAAAACTTATGTCTACAGAGAAAACCTGCATGTGAATGTTTCTTGCAGCGTCAGTCATAATTGTCAAACACTGGAAGAAACCATGATGCCTTTAAAAGGAGGAATGGATAAGCAAAGTGTGGTGTGTCCATGCAAGGGGGTACTACTCAGCAACAAAGAAGAATGAGCCCTCAAGCCATATAAAGACCATTAGGGATGGAAAACCGATCAGCGGTTACCAAGGTTTTGGGAAGGCTATGGTTGAGTAGGTAAAGCACAGAGCATTTTTAGGGCAGCGCAACTATTTTATATGATATTATCACGATGGACACACAATACTATGCATTTGTTAAAACCCATAGAGCTTTTTTAGTATAAAAAGTGAGTCAATAAAAGCAATGAGGGCTCCTTGAAGAAATGGATGATTCTAGGGCTGGGGCAGAGAATATACAAGATGAGCCTGAAGCTTTGTGTAGTGCCAGAAATTAAAGAGCTAGAAAAACAGTGATGGGTGTATGTCTAAGAGATACAGGAGCTAGCTGAAAGATCGCTTAATGACTAAAGCTGGAACAATTTGAGCAAAACAACCCAAATACTATGGTATTGATTTATAACACAAAATATACAGTAAACATCCATGAATCCATGCTGATATAAATCAACGGTGGAATAAATACATGGAGGAGTATAAACAAATGTCCCATATGGAAAAAAATTCAAATAATTTTGGTAAATGCTCACCCCTCCAAGAGTTGGTTCATAATTCTCTGCTCCTTAGTGTGATTTGCACATAATGACTTCCTCCCAAAGAGTACATTATGGAAAGAGGGGACTTTACAGTGGAAAAACCTGACAAATGCTATTTCAGACAAGTGATCAAGATTGATATCAACAGTGATAAGTCATGTTGATAACATGTACCATGGATAAGTTATAAGAAGGAGAGATTTCCTCTTTGATCTTTCTCTCCAAAACACACACCTGTTAGAGAAACCAGATTTTCATGACAAAAACATCGGAATAAAACAAATTGAGGGACATTCCACAAAATACCAAAACAGTAACACTCAGAACTGTTAAGGTATTCAAAACAAGGTAAGTCTGACAACTTTTCCCAGTCTAAAGGAGCCTAAGAAACATGAGGGCTAAATATAATGTATTTAGACCTCCTGGGAAGAGAAAAAGTACATTCAAGAAAAAATGGTGATATCTGAATAAAATATAGATGTTAGTTATAATAATATATCAACATTGGTTCATTAGTAGCAACAAATGGACCATAGCAATATCAACAACATAGGAAACTGGCAGCTGGGTATACAGAAACTTTGTGATATTTTTGCAACTTTACGGAAAAAAAAAAAAAAAAAAAAAAAAAGCATGACATACCACACTAGCCTGACTCAACTCATTCAGGTATTTTTTTTTCTTAATGTGTCAAGGTAACAATGTATATTTGTTTGACATTACATTTTATTATTTCCTGAGATCTGGATACATACTAGTCGCTCCATAAATATTTCCTAAATGCTAGCAAAATGTCCTTCCTCAAGTTTCCAGTCGAATATAAGTATGTATGTTATTTTAAAGAAAAAAGGCTATAGGCACCAACAAAATGGAACTTTATCATTGCATTCATTTATAAACATCCTTGAAGATACAGCTTTATTTGAAAGCAGAGAACGAATCAAATGACTATTAAAGAATGACTGCATAGAGGCCAGAAACCATGTTCTTTCACAAACTTTTCTTTTTGATCCTATCAGAATCACAATAAAAGGCAAGAGACATTTTTAAATGGGAGAAAGCAAAAGAACAATACAAGTGAGTTTACAAAATTACCTGAGTTGAAGGGTTCATGAGGTTTTTCAATTGCAAAATCAATCCTCAGGTAGAAGCAAATTCCAGATTCTGGAGCTCATGTCTGAGAAACTTCTTTTGCCCTGGAGTTTAACTCTATCATCAACAGGCAGCTGTTTTCACTAAGTGGCTTCAAGTAGCTGAGGTAAATAGAAGAGTTATAGGTTTCACCTTCCTCAACAAATTCCCAATTCACAAGGGACCTATAAGAATTAAGGGTTTCAGGGCATACAACCACAGAATCATTGAATAATTCAAGTGGTCAAGTTCAATATGCAGATACATTTCAGGAACATTTGTCCCAAAATTTCATATGAAAAGCAGGATAATAATATACTGCTAAGCAGTACTTAACAATGGTGAATTCATTAAGAGTTTCTATTTCGCCAGTCTGGAGAAAGAAAGAAAGAAAATGACCTTCCATATCCTTTATGCACAATCAAATGTGAGAATATTCCCCTTTGGAAGGGTCAGGAGTAAGAAGTCACGAATCTCTCTGTATCACTAATAATATTAGAGCAGCTGATTTCTATTTTAAACCTGGAGATGTTGCTAGAATCTTTCCTCTCATAGCTCACCTCCTTTTATCACCGTTTCCTTTATGAGAACAGGATATATGTTGAATGAAAACAAGCATGAAAGAGAGTTCTCAGAACGTATTAGAAAATTTCCAGTTTATATAATGCATTGTATTTTCATTTCCTAGTTATATACTTAAGATGCTTACATTTAAACGTTTTATAGCTTCCTCTTTTAAAGCCTTCTCTTTTAGTGGTTAAGTACCTCGAAGCCAAGATCTTACATTAAAGTAGAATCTAACTAGAACTTTCAATTCTGAACAGGCTTCTGAACTCGTTTAGTTCCATTATAGAAATGTACATTAAAACCTTTTTTTCCTCTTTGTGATGAAAATAACAGTTATCTTCAAGAAAACAAGGAAAATACATCCCACCTCGATTTAAGCACAAGGCACAGGCAGGTGACCCTGCCTCTTTGTCTTTCTACATAAGAAGGAAGGTGGTTTTCAAATTTTGAGGTAGAAACTGGCAGTGGAGATGTGGAGAATGTGTTGTTGGTGCTTTTAAACCGTTAAATACACCACATCTAGAATGCCTTCACATTAAAAGCATGAAAATTGCAGTAACTACTTCAATAAGCAAATAGTTTAAATATAATTTTTGGCACCATGTATAAATTCAGAGGGAAAACGAGTTTTAAAAGACAGTATGCAGTTTTAGAAAAGAATTCTAAAATTCTAAATATTCTTGCCCATGTGTATCCTTGAAAGTAATGTCATTTGAAAGAAAGAAAAAAGGAATTAACTATTAACTAGGATTCATATTGCTTCTGAGCCTACATTTGGCTTTGAGCTAGCTTTCAGAAGAGGGTAGAAAAACATAAATTGCTACTATCGATAGCAAATGAAGTATACCAAGCTTACAACAAGGAATTAGAAAGAATGGGGGATGCAAAGACGAGGGAAAAAGACAATTCCAATAAGATTAAATGAGAAGAGTTACATCACCTCTGAATGAAATAAACTTGAAGATGATGCCATAAGACTGACATGGAAGGTAGTGAAAAGAAGATACGATGTGCTCCAACACCCACACAGCACCAGAGGAATCATAAAAATGTTGTACCTTATTGTGACCCGTGGCACTATTTAGGAAAAATAAAATACAAATGGTCAGATTCTGTCTTTACTCAAGGTTACTAATATAGGATGCTAATAGACTAAAGGTCTCATACGACAACTGTATAGCAGTTTGTTCCATACTGTGTTGGGCAGTGACATTCCTGCAGAACAGTGACAGATTATGTTTCTCTTCATCAGCTACATGAATGCTGGAAAATCCAGCTTTCAAAAGTTATTCATAATGGTTTCAAAGCTGTGGTGTACTTTAAAAGGGCAGAACTACCACTCTCATTATCCAAGCCAGATATTTATAAATTTCTCAGAATCAAATTGCTTTCGGTTCTTGATGAACACCCTTTGAAAACTAGTTATATGCCTTTGGATTATAAGCCCTCATTTTGGCAAATTATTTCCATATTTTCTCACCTCCATTGAAACTGGAGGTAGAAGTGAGGAATGAGGAATATGGGAGCATGGATTAATCAAATAGCAACGTAAAAGCTCAATCAGGAAGATATCAGGAACTCCTTAGTGACCACTCAAACTCCTCCTCAATCCCCCTCTCATGGTGTACAAACTTTTGTTTAGCCAGAGAACTTACTGAAAATAAATCTTACTGGAAGCTTGCCTTTAGCACAGATGAACAAAAAATGTATTTGGTTAAGATGGGATGGTGTCTTTGGATGGTGTGGTGGGGAGCTGAGGAAATGCTTCTCAAGCTCTGGAGACTAGTAGGAGTGTATTTGAACACCACCTCTCAGTTCCACTCTAACAACTCACCTCCACCTTTCCATTCTCTGCTGGAAATGAATACCTAACACTGGTCCCATATGTCCCTTGCTATATAGTACAGCCTATGGAACAAGGCACAATGACAAGATACTAAATACATCCCAAAGTATTTTATTCTGATGTCTAAAGATGCTGATATCTTAAAATATGTCAAACAGCAATATACCAATGGATATAATCAATATTTATAGCCAACATCTCCCCTGGAGTTCTGAAATCTGTAATTAGCACATGATTTGAACTTTGTGCATATTTGGTTCATGAAGGTCAGATAAAAAAAAACAAAAACAAAAACAAAAAGAGGAGACCGATGGTCATTCTCAGTGTTTGAGGTGGGCAAAAAAGATGCCCAGTTTTTAAAGCTGCCAGGATGCAATAGAAAGAGCAGAGGATTTAGTAAAAACACCTTGGTTCAATTCTTGATGTTCTCACATAATGACTGAGTGATTAATTATAAGTCATTTATTCACTCTGAATTTCAGAGACCTTATCCCAAGATGGAAGCAAGAGTAACACTGGTTTTCTAGAATTGTTTCAAGGACAGGTGAGATAGCACAACAAGGGTGCAGCAGTCTATGCAATATACACATTTCTGAGGGCCTCATATCCTTTGTATCTCACAAAGTATAATACTGACAAAGGTGGTGTCTATTTTGGGTTGCCTACTAACGTGCCAACCTGATGGGGCAATAGGACAAAACATGGCTTAAAACTCACTTGACCCAAAGATACACCTGATACTTACTAAATTTTTATTTGGAAAATATTCACACAATTTCATAATTTTTACGCAAGACTTCATTATTATGATTTAGTCATTACGATTGTTGTGATGATATGCCAACTTCTCACAAAATCCAACCACTTCGAACCTAATCATGCTTTTTAAATTGTGGTTGCCACCATTATTATCATTGTTGTGAATTCAGGTGAATAAATGCTATTTTCACCTGCTCATTTTCCTCTACACTTCTGTACATCATGGTTTCTAGTATTTTGGGGAATGAGAATTGGGCTATGTGTAGATGGTGACAAACACTAATGACTGTGGATATAGAATTTCTTACATTAATTTCATCCATTTTATTAAACAGTCTAAAGGCAGAGTTTCCCTGTACATAGCACAACATAGACTAACTAATGTTCTTAGAGATGCAAGCAGGATAGCAGGATAAGACAAACAGCGTGCAAGCCCTGTTGTTCTCCTTGATGTATCAGGGAAGTGTCATGTCTCTAATGTAAATGTTTCTAAATGTATGCTTAAGCTGTTGGTTTGAAAGACCACCTGTGGAAGCCTCTACCTTAAGCATGGAATCTTTAAAAAAGAAAAAAATTGCTTTTTTTTTTTTATTTGTTTTCATTTCTGTTGCCTTGGTTGTTTCTCCTCCACAGTTACAAATGACATCTTAAGACACTTTAAGAATGGAAGGAGATATATATATATATATATATATATATATATTATATATGAATATATAAACTAAAAGGGACATGCAGTTTTCAGAAGCAAGACATCAAACAGAATTCTTTGTCATCTGGACATAATTAAATCACCACAAAGCCTGTTCTATTTAGCAACTTATTTGGGAATGATAAAAAAAACTTTGAAAAAATCTATATACAAAGAGAAAATACTAGAAAGACAATGCTCAGGTGCACTAAAAAGTTATTTTTAAATATGCTATCCATTTTTATAAGGTCAGTGACAAAATTATTTATTTTCTTTCAGACAACACAATTTATTGCTCCTAACACATAGCAAAAAAAAATATTAATGCATTCACCCAAGCACCAATTTTGTCATTTCATTCATGAAAAAAAAAAACACAAACAAACATGTATATTTCAGCAGAATATGGACAAATTTGATTTCTCTTTCCTTTCAAATGAGAAAATTGATTATTTACCTTAGAAAGCTGAGACTTCATGCCAATGAGGGTTATGGTTCAGTCAGAAGAGATAGTAAAAATGAGAGGAGATAGAATGAGTGATAAAATTATAAACACATTGTAGTTAATGCCATAAAGGGATACGTGGTGTTTTTCTTTCAATTTTCCAATTGTGCACAATACGTATCTATTTTTCTTCCCTTTTAGGTTTGGATTGAAAGACCAGCTCTACAGAAGATTATATCTTCCAAGGGTCTATTCTAAAAGAGATAATCATAGGACCAGTTAGAATATTATTAATAGAGAAAATACATGCTCAACACTGGAAGAGGACTCTCTCCTTTATCCCTTTAACCTCTTCTCCTACTGCTCTCATTCCTCCTTCACTGTCCAGCCATATTTGGCCTCCTTGCTGTTACTCATACATTCCTGTTATGTGTCATTTTAAAGCCTTTGCATTGGTTCTTCCCTCTTTCTGGAAATGTACTTCACCACTAATGTGTCAGGCCTAATATTTTAACTCTCACCTTCAAGTCTTCCAGAATGTCACCTTTCAGTGATGCTTCAAATGAGCATCCCATTTAAAATTGCAAACCCCCACCCCAAAGACGATGCTCCCAGGAAATTTTAACCGTTCTCCACATTCTTTTCTTTTTCCATTGCACTTGAAACCTTCTGACAAGTTATATAATTTATTATGCATTGTGTTTATTGTTAATTGTCTGATCTCTTCAGCTAGGATGAAAAGTCCATGAATTAAAGATCTCAAATTAAAAACTAAAGACCTTGAATCAATGATTTTAGCTTCCATCTTAAGAAACTAGAAAAATTAGAGCAAATTAAACCCAAAATAAGTAAAAAAAAAAAAAAAAAAATGAAATGATAAACATCAGAGCAGATATCAAAGTAATAGAAAAGAGAAAAACAATAAAGAAAATTAATAAAAGTAAAAATGCTAGTTCTTTGATAAAAATCAATAAACCTCTAGCAAGAGAGATTAGGAAAAAAGAGAATAGAAAATTATAAATATCAGAAATGAGAGAGTAGTTGTCACCACAGAGTCTATGGATTTAAAAGGATAATAAAATAATATTATGAACAACTTTATGCCTATGAATTTGACATCTTAAATGAAATGGACAAATTCTATAAAAGAATTAAACTACCAAAGCTCACTCAAGAAGAAATAAATAATATAAATAGTCCTATATCTTATAAAGAAATTTAATTTGTATATAAAATCCTTTCAACAAAGAAAGTTTCAAGCTAGGTGACTTTCCAAATAACCAACCACTGAAGAAAGAAATACTACCATTACATACAAAGCCTGAAAAACTGGGGAGGTCATTTTCCCCAACTAATTCTATGATGTTTGCATTTTCCTTTGACAAAAACCCAGTAAAGTAATTACCAAAAACATAAATTAAATACAGACTCATGAATATAGGTATAAAAATTCTAAATAAATTTTAACAAATCAAATCCATGTATATATGAAAGTGTTAATATGCCATGTTTAAGTCACGTTTATATTGGAAACGACAGCCAGCTAACATTAGGAAACCAGTTTCTGTAGTTCATCATATTAACAAACTACAACAGAAAAACACCTGATTACTGAAATAGATGCAAAAATATCATTTTAAAATTCCACCACACAGAAATAATAGACAACAACAAAAAAGGCAAAGAAACAATGGAGACACAGCCTTACCAGAAAACTAAAGATAGAATGACAGGAAATCCTCACATATCAATAATCACCCTAAATGTAAATGGACTGAACTCACCAATGAAAAGGCACAGAGTAGCAGATTGGATCAAAAAACTAAACCCAACCATATGCTGACTCCAAGAGACACATCTCAGCTACAAGGACAAGCATAGACTCAAAGTGAAAGGGTGGAAATTGACACTCCAAGCAAATGGTACCAGAGAAAATCAGGTGTAGCCATAATGATATCAGATGAAACAGACTTCAGGGTGAAAAAGATAACAAGAGACAAAGATGGACATTTCATAATGGTAAAGGGACTATACAACAAGAAGACATAACAGTCATCAATATTTATGCCCCCAATCAGGGAGCACCAAAATATACCAAGCAACTACTAACAGAACTAAAGGGAGAAATTGACCAAAACACAATTATACTAGGGGACTTAAATACATCATTGACAGCTATGGATAGATCATCCAAACAGAAAATAAATAACGAAATAGCAGCCCTAAATGACACATTAGATGAAATGGACATAATTGACATATATAGAGCACTTCATCCTAAAACATCAGACTATACATTCTTTTCTAGTGTACATGGAACATTCTCAAGGATAGACCATATATTGGGACATAAAATCAGCCTCAGCAAATTTAAGAAGATTGAAATCATACCAAGCATATTCTCTGATCACAAGGCTTTGAAATTGGATATCAATTGCAAAAAGAAAGCAGGAAAAAGCACAATACATGGAGATTTAACAACATACATTTAAAGAACGACCGGGCGAAAAAGAAATTACAGGAGAGATCAAAAGATACATAGAAATCAGAATGAAAATACATCTTACCAAAATTTTGGGATGCAGCGAAAGCAGTTTTAATAGGGAAATTTATCTCATTACAGGCCTATCACAAGAAACAAGAAAAATCCCAAATAAATAACCTCATGTTACACCTTAAAGAACTAGAAAAAGAAGAACAAATGAAACCCAAGGTCAGCAGAAGAAAGGAAATAACAAAAATCAGAGCAGAACTAAATGAAATAGAGAACAAAAAGACAATAGAAAAAATTAATGTGACAAAGAGCTGGTTCTTTGAAAAGATTAACAAAATTGACAAACCCTTGGCTAGACTCACTAAGATAAAAAGAGAGAAGACACTAATTAACAAAATCAGAAATGAAAAAGGGAAGTTATCACAGACACCACAGAAATACAAAGGATCATCCAAGAATACTATGAAGGACTATATGCCACCAAATTCAATAACCTAGAAGAAATGGACAAGTTCTTAGAAACATATAGCCTTCCAAGGCTGAACCATGAAGAACTGGAAAATCTAAACAGACCAATCACCAGTAACGAAATTGAATCAGTCATCCAAAACCTTCCCAAAAGCAAAAGTCCGGGACCAGATGGCTTCACTAGTGAATTCTACCAAACCTTCAAAGAGGATCTGATACCAGTCCTGCTCAAACTCTTCCAAAAAATTGAAGAAGAGACAGTACTCCCTAACTCATTTTATGAGGCCAATATTACCCTGATACAAAAACCTGGTAAGGACAACTCAAAATAAAATATTTAAAAAAGTAAAAAAAAAATTATATATATATACATATATATATATATATATATATATATATATATATATATATATATATATATAGCTATAGTTTATTAAGATTATGTTCCTATTTTCCAGAATGGCCTTTCTGCCCCTCTGTATGGCCATCTGCCAGGTGTAGCAGCCTGCATTTGATTTTATGTTTATTTTTATTTTTTATTATTTTTAAATCTGGATCACTTTACAGATGTGTGTGTCATCATTGTTCAGGGGCCATGCTAATCTTCAGTATATCATAGCAATATCAGTATATGTGTTGCTGAAGTGAGTACAGCATTCTTCACTTTAAATATCTGTTCTTTCTTTTTATCTAAAAAGCCTATTTCTAGACTCCAGTCATGTTAGTGTTTGCAAACAAACAAAAACTGGCATCTCTATTCAGAGCTATATATGTTTGTTTGTTTAAGTCTCTTTAGCCACATAGTTTTCCCAAAAATGTTTCAAGACTATTTTTTATGGACCTTAAAAGAAAGAACATAGGTAAAAATCACAGAGGTATATGTGTCTAGTATCTTGTGGTTTACAATACTAGCTGCTGTAATAAATAAACCCTTAAATCTCCATGACTTAACACAATGCAACTTTACTACTCAATCACTTAAAATCCAATGGGTTAGGATAGGAAAGAACTATGCAGTCATTCAGAAACGTGGGCTGACAGGGGCTCTTTCATCATCAGCCAGAAGCTTCTAAGGTCACACTTTGCCTTCACATCCAGCTGGAAAATAATGTGATGAAATCTGGGTTGTTCTTCCTCTAAAATCTCTACAGGGTCTTTTTTTTTTCCTTTTTAAGAGACAAAGGAGAAGAAAAAAATTAGGCATGAGGGAGGTTTATTATAAACTATGAAGGATGTCAAGTTTTATAAGCTGCTCTAGGTCAGAATTTCCGTAATAACCCATCTCATTCATATCCTTCTTTAATACCAACAATGCTTTCTCAATCCAATTAGTCTACATAATTGAAAGTGCTCATATATATGAGGTAAGCAGATAGTTGATGGACAGTAGGGAAACCAGAATGATTAGAATGAAGAGCACTACATAAGCTAAGCAATAAATGAAAGACAAATTGGACCAGGTCTCAGATATAAAGACAAATAATAAAAGTGATAAAGAGGAAAATAAAACATGAATATATTAAATAACAGTGAGATCTTAGGGAAAGGGGACTGTTATTAGGGTGAGATCAGCTGGATCTTTAATACTTAAGAGTCAGTAGATTTTTTTTTAAGAATGTAACATACTTGGCTTATGTCAGCTATGTTCAGTCTTCAAGCTCTCTTTTTCCTCTTTATCTTTAGTCAGTGTCCTTTTGGTAGCCTCTGAAGTCTTCAGAGAAAATGTAGACCTTTAAGGGTTGTGTTTAAAAACCACTGACTGACATATAACCTGAGGTCATCGCTATAGAATGCCCTTATCAGAATGCCCACTGCCATCACCATTTTATTTTTGGTAAATTCCTACTCATTTTAAAAGGACCAGCTCTAATATCACTCCCTCTATGACCCTGCTGCAAAATCCGGGTAGAAGTCACCACTCTTCCTCTGTGATCCCATAACATCATGTCTGTCTCACTAGTATGACAATATTACTCCGTGTTTGTGTTGGGTGTCTAACAGACTTTTAGCTCCTTTGGCAACTTTATTCCCTCAGTGATAAGCACAATGTCTAGTCAATAGCATTTTCTCTATAAGTGGGAACTGGAATCTCTGAAACTTAACTGATTTGAATTGACTTGAGTTGCATTCAGTAGAGTTGAGTTAACTGAATGGAACAGAGTTTAAAGAAGAACTAGAAAAAAACATGATTTGCCAAAGAAAGGGTGTCAGCTCAGCTAGAGCAGAAATGGTGTCAAATGGCAGTGAGGTAAGTTTCTGGATTTCTTGCATAGTTCAGTAATGAATCATTCAAATGACAAGAAAAAATGATACGAACTTTTATATACCACAAATTCCAACTAAGCCTAACTGGATTCAGTATTAATAGATTGAGCTGGTGATTGGAGATCTGTATGTAACTTTTATGCAATAGAAACCTCACAATGAGAACTAAAGTTGAGTCTATGTATTGAGAATTATGGATAGCAGCGTGTTGTAAGATTGGTGACTTAATATTTGGGAGAGTGGGAAAGTGATGAGAAAACTGTCAAAATGAGGAAAAGACCATACTTTCAAAAAAGGAATGTGAGAAAGAAGGAATACTTCAGACCATGCATTATTGCAACAAAAATTGCAGGGAAGGAAAAAGAAAATCGTGAGTTAAAGAACATTTTTTAATATCCACTATACCAGGTACTCTTGTTAGATACTTTTAACACATTATTCCATTATTTCTCCCAATAACCTGGAGATTTTATAGAGGAAAATTATGAGACTTAAGAAAGTTAGTAGATTTGTTCAAGATCGTGCATCTAGCAATTCGTAGATATGTTCAATTTCAAAACACAAGCCCTAATGAGGAAATAAATTTGCAAGTCTTGTCATCATTCTTTTATAGGGACAACTTTACCTGCTCTGACTAGTTTCAGTCTCCAGAATCTCAGCCACAGTTTTCAGTTAGCTTTAGATGTTTCAGATTAACATCTCTTGATGTTTTTTGAAGTTGTTTATTAGTTTGTTTGTATTTCACTGGGAACATATAATAAATAACCATTATAAAGGATCATAGATAGCTGCAGGAAACAGCAAATCTCCTCCCCAAATCTCCTCCCCAACAATAGGAAATAATTTCACATCTATGAAGAGTCAAACAAAACCTCAAAATTACTTGGAGACATAGAAGTCAAAATAGCAAAATAATTATAAGTAAAAAGAGAAAAATAAAAACAAGTGCTCAAATGCCCCTACCCCACCTCTGCCTATATAGCCCACCTCTATATGGCCAGCACTACAGATTGACAAAAACAAAACAAAACAAAACAAAACACACACACACACACACACACACACACACACACGGACACACACAAAAAGAAACCCAAGGAAATCAGAGCAGGAACACTAGCTAAGAGGCCTGAATGTGAGCTAGTGTGATCTCCAGAAAAAGTAAACCCACTCTAAATCTGGGGGTAAAAAAGTAATTGGGCCAATCACAGCAAGAACTGCAGAGAAGGGATTTCAAAATATGAATGTCATAAAGAGAAAGTTACCAAAATTAAATAACAGTTACTACCATTCATATTTATTAATGCATATTTCAGTCATGCATTAGAAAACACATTCAAATTAGTTTAAATTAGCTTAACCACAAATTAAGGAATATTTGAAAAACAACTGATCAATAATCTTTAAAAATATCAAGGTCATGAAAGACAGGGAAAATGGAACTCTTACAGACTGCAGGAGACAAAGGAGAAATAACCAATCACAAGGTAAAAAGCCTACATAGGGTCCTGGAACAGAAAACAATAACATTAAAAGAAAATTGGTGAGTTTCAAATACAGGAGTTAGGTTAGTAAAAGTATTGCACCAATGTTAATTTCCTGGTTCTGATAACTGTACAATGGTTATGTTAGATGTTAGCATTAGTAGAAGCTGGTTGAGGGAAATTGTACCATTTTTCCAATTTTTCCGTGTCAAATATAGTTCAAAATAAAGTTTAAAAAAATGACTGAACACAAAAAATAGATGAAAATAATGCAGTTTTCTGAACAGTTGACTTAAAAACACACTAAATCAAATCAATAATGCTAGAGGGTGAAGTTCCACTCCCTTCCACCTCTCTCTCCTCCTCCTTCCTTTTATGCTTGATGAGGAAACACCCCCCCTAGCAGACTGTTTGTTCCACCTTCTTGTGGTCTCAGAACACTTTCTAAGGCCTCATTAGAAGGATCCAAGAAACAATTCTCTGATTAAAATCAAGCCTGGAAGAAATTTGTTTCCATTTGACAAACAATCTCTTTTCTCTGAGCCTGGTTTAACTCTGCTGCTCAGACTACTTGGAGCAGCTATAATCAATAGCGATTTACCTCCACTAAGCAGAGGAAAATAGAAAAGAAACAGAAAAGTGGAGAGAATATTGGAATGGGACAGATTTTTAAGAAAGGAAGGAAAGAGACTAAAAAAATACAATTTTTTTCAGAAGTGTTTTTTCCCCCAGTATTATCACAAAATAGACAATTTGCAATTATTATAGATTTTCTTTTTGTTGGGGGGGCAAAAATATACAATCTCTGAAATAAATAGTATTAACAGTTTTTGCCTTATTTAACTTAAGAAATTTAGGTCAAGATCCATTGTTCTTTTTTGTCTGTCAGTGTATTTGTGGCAAACTCTGAGGTCAATTATCTGTATATTCCTAACCCTTCTAAATTTCCAACCACCTCTCCATCACCACTACTATATTGAAAAAATTGTCTGCATTTCATTACCTCATTGCCCACACTGCTCTAAACACAATCAGATAAAGCAGGACAATGCCATGATCAAAAAAACAAAAGGGCACTGTTTTTTGTCCTGAAGAAAAGAAGAAGCTATTGCCAAATGAAATATTAAGCAAGGACCAATCTATCATATCATATAATTACAGGGTAATGTCAGGCATTTTTCATGAAGGGGAGTAAACTAGATAAGATAATTAATGGAAAATGATTTGAAGGCCATGTGCCGTGCAGTAGTGGGAAAGCATGTGCAAATAACCAGAGCACCTGGGGTAGTGGATCTTCAGACAAGCTAACTTTTTCAAATTTCATTTTCCCCTTTTAAAATTAAGAAGTATAATTATAATTGCTAAATTTTATCCAGACCTATGAATTTCTGCCATTTCAATAAGTCTGTTGAAGCTGACTTCATGTTTAGTGATAATTTACTCATGCACTCGAATCTTTCAAAAAAACCTTTTTTCATGTCTATGATTTAGTTCACAGATTTTTTTTTCTTTCTCTAATCATCACATTGTAGTTGTGAAATTCTATTTCTACATATATAGAGAGAAGACACATATTATATAAAGTTCACTTACCTAAGTATTCTGAAGATTACAAATTATATGTTTAGAGTTATGTTCTTAAAGATCAGAAATCACAGCTTTTGGTGAGTTTTAGCCGACGAAAGAAAAGACTAGCAGGGAAAACTGATACCCATCGTCGCTAATCTGGCTTTGGATTTTACCATACACATGAAGCACTTGGTAAACTCAATAGTGAGGACTTATTTTGCACATCAGCGCACAGTTTTGCAATGATTTTACCTGATGTAGTGAACAGGTATCTTTATTTGGAACTGATAATACCAGTAAGGCCTAATTCTCCCAGTTCTTCTCTTATCAATAGTTCTCTTCCTTGGCTCCCTGATGCCTGCTACTCACCAGGCTACTTTTTATAACCCACGCTCTCTTCCTACACTCTCGCTAGCTGCTTGTTTCAAGATGTATACCCAGCATTCATTTTAATCAGGATTTAATCAGGGTGTCTTCTAATCAGTAAGGTGACACCCATGGACACAACTGCCTTTGAAAGAAGAATTGGCCTGTCCCTAGTTGTCTGGTAACTGGCTCTAGATTGATTCAGGG
Organism: Rhinolophus sinicus; assembly: GCF_036562045.2. Classification (NCBI taxonomy): domain Eukaryota; kingdom Metazoa; phylum Chordata; class Mammalia; order Chiroptera; family Rhinolophidae; genus Rhinolophus; species Rhinolophus sinicus. Next base: position 56,889,297 of record NC_133756.1, on the reverse strand, counting down.
CAGAAAAAATACTGGCTTGGTGTGTGTTAGGTAAGGAAGAGGTTCGGAGTATGGGCTCTAGATAGCAGAAGATATAAACAACTTTGGCCATTAGTTTGGCCCTGAAATTACTTAATTAATGGATGCCACATAGACACACATACAATCTAAGAAAACAGAACACTGCTATCCGGTCTACCTCGATTTTTTGAATTTTTAACAAAAATGTATTAGATATCCATTTACAAATGCATTATAAATGAATACCTCAATGCCAAGAATTCAATATTAAAGTTTTATCCAGGCCCTGCAAACTTGAGCTTTATTCTCTAGTCCCTACTTTGGCTGTTGTCATCATCATACATTCAATCATCCAAATTATAAATCTGAAAGACAGTGATGCCTTTTCAGTCTTCCTTATATGAGTGAACAATCATCCTCCCTTCAGTCCTTATCTCTTAAATATTGTTTTGATTCTGTACACTGCATCCAATTCATGATCCCTTAACTTATCCATCTAAATATTACTGTATAACCTTGTCAAAGGTCTCTCTCCTTCTGGTCCCACAGGATAAGGACTTCATTATAGTCTTATCTACCATTTTTAGTGGCTCCTTACTGTCTCCAGGGTAGGTCCAAACTGCTTAGCATAATACCCATGATCTTGGGTGGTAACATAGTTAATTATTTCTTCCAGTCTTATTTTCAACTAACTTTCCTTTATGCTACACAGTAAAATATTTATGGTTTCTTTTTTATATTATTTTATACCTATCTATTGTTATCCATTCTGTTCTCTTTGTTTTAAATGTCCCGTATTCCTATACATCAGTTTGCAAGTTCTTTAATTTAAATGTCCTTTAGAACATGCTTGGGCACTTATTTAATTTGAGAGACCCCCCTAACCCACCTTTTCCCTCTGCATTACCCCCTTTATCTCTTGAATTTTCATTGCAGTTCTACTAATGTATAGTAAACATTCCCTACTGCCTCACCCCAACCCCAAACCCTTACCTGAAGCTTCTTAAGGGTAGGACAATTTTACCCACCTATATCTTACTGACTCCTCTCCATAGTCTATTTGCTGAAGTAAATTGAACTAAATTTGAAAAATTCCACAACATTCTTCTGACTAGGGCTTCCAAAAGTAAAAGTTACAGAGCAATTTTGTTCCCAATAGAGAAGCAATGCTTTCCTGGTAAATCTATAGTTAGCAGTGAAGTTCAAATATTTTCTGTCTTAAGTGGTTTTTTTGTTCTTTTCCCTTTCACTTTCACTTTATTGGGCATCTGTGGAACAACCTACAGCTCCCTCCACAGCAAACAAAGCTCTGCTTATTAATATGTAGTATATTTTACTCTAATCCAACAGTACCCTAAGATTTCCCTCTTAGAGAATATATAGAGTGAGAAAAATGCTGAGGAACAGTTTATGTGAATAATACAAACAGGAATTGAAGAACAAGGTGTTTTAATGGACTCTAAAATCCTCTCAAAACATAATTTCTATGATTTAGGAATACCATTCAGAGAAAAAAATAAGGGAAAATTCTCTATGTAAAAAGGAAACAGGTTTGGAAAAATTCCATATTAATGTACTTATTAAATATATTCCATAATATATTTTAAACTACAGGCATCAGTTATCAGGTATTTACTTTTTTGGAATGTAACTAAATTTGCTTTTTATCTTAAGCTTTATTACTAGGTAAACAAGTCAAATATTCTTGCCAACAGTAAATACCTTGACCCAGTTTTCCAAATGTTGTTTTTCTAATTCTCTCTTTAGGTAATTTGCCATCCCTTCAAGCTGGATTTGTCTAAAAATGATTCACTGTAGGGAGAAATGTGCTTTAAAAAAATGTATTTATAAGACAAAGATGGATAAGTTGACATACTGTAATAAAAATAAAGTTAAATAGTATTGCTATTATACAGAAAGCATGGTAGTAAATCATGTTTCCTGGGTTCTTAATTCCACTAAGTATTAAAAATAAAAGAATCAGAGTTCAATATTTATAGTATAAAAACAAATGGAGAAAAATAGTTCTATTTTTTAATTTAGAGATAATTTCCCTGTATATCATACCATTTTGATTCTGGAATAAGGTGATCTTATTAAAGTGCTATTTTAAAATATATCAACTTTACTGAAAATAAAATAAGAATAAATTTTTTAAAAATTCTTAACAGACAGCTTGAGAATAAGAAAATGAAATGCTCAATGATACAGCTATGCAAAGACTTTTATCCTGCAAAATTAGAAGAAAAAGTCCCTATATTTTGACGATAGCATAATAAAATTACAAATAATACTATGTTTATCTATGAATTCCATAATTTATTCAGTAAAATTGCCAGTATAGTTGAAATATTTGAAAATATATCCTCTATCCCTTCATCCCCTCTCCTTGCCTTTTATTACACATGAGCAAACTGAGGTATCTTTGACCCAGTGGTTAGGGTCACATAGTGAATAGATTTGTGAAGTATCTTGATGAGAGGTAAGAGACATGCAAAATATAATTTATGTAATATTTCTTCCAAAATAATTAACCTGAATCTTATAAACAATCAGACCAATTCAGAATGTTGGGGTTTCTATGATAGGTCAATACAAAGCAGTATGAATCAACAGTTTAGAAATACTGTACTTCTTCACCAACTAATTTGATTTCTGGATATAATTATTTGTAGGGACACATGTAAATATTAGGATAACCATCATACTGTTATTAATAATAACAAAAGATTTAAAACCTAACTGTGAAACCATAGAGAGATAGTTATATAGTCTACATTGATTGAAGTGCACCCAGGTATTCTGAAAAACATATTTTCATGAATAGTTAGTAAGTTGGATAAGACAAGAAAATATTCTTGTGATATAACATTATGTGAACAAAGCAGTATATAAAAGTGCATGTAAATCACAAATCTGAGTGTATATATGCAAGAAGAAAGTCCATTCATCTCACTGTGAACACAAACCTCCAAAATGGCCTCATGAGCATCAAGGCTTACATCAGCACTTTAGTGGGTGTCCCTGGGAGGACCATGGGGTTATATTCTCACCTCTGATTCCAAAATATGCATATTATGACACTCAATGCATTGGCGTTAACCTGATCGTGAAGACCTGTTTTAGCCCCAACTGGGTGATTGGACTCTCCAATGACTTGCAGCAAGTAGCAGGGTCATGGGTGCGCATCTAGGATGCCTTAAGCACAGTGATGCAGTATGCAGACTCACTGTCTGGAAAGGTGTCAGCTGACAATACTGTGGGCTGCTTCTTGATGAGTCTGGTTAACCAAGTACCCAAGATAGTTCCCGATGACTTTGAAACCATGCTCAACAGCAACATCAATGACCTGTTGTTGGTGACCTACCTGGCCAATCTCACAAAGTCACAGATTGTTCTCAATGAGAAACTTGTAAACCTGTGAAGGGGCCCCAAGCAGCACACCTGCCATTCTGGGTCCCAACCCTAGGACTCAGAATATAGTGAAGTACAAATGACTTCTCGTGGTTTGAGTCACACTAAGTCAGTCAACTGCTTGTGACTCTAAATAAACATAGCCAACCTTTGTAAATGAAAAATAAATAAATAAAATATACTTAATATGGCAAATGTTATGAAACATGTATTTTTACCACAATTAAAGGCAAAATAAGTAGGCTATTAAAACAAACAAATAAATAAAGAACCTGAGTAGCTATGGTAACAGAAACCAAGTATAGTATAGTATCTAGTTATATTCCTTAAAATACATCTATTTTCCCTGACACAACATAGCACTAGTTAACAAGAGATAAAATCCATAATAAATAAGACAAACTATGGTCTAGATACCACTGACTTATTTTAAAATTATAGTAATATTGACTGGAGAAAATAAATATGTACTTATGGATTGTAGGCTTTTAAATAATATTTAGGAATTGCATGATTTAGAGGTCAAATTTAAGTGTCTGCCTCCTCTATCTCCTATGATATCATTCAATAGTTCAGAAGCTACTGGATTGTTTTTTTTCTCTTTGATTGTTTGTTTGTTTTAATGTTTAAACAAATTAAACAAACCCTAAGGGGAAAGAATAAGGTTGACAGAATCTAATTTCTTTATTATTTTATTTGAGTGCATTTTTTCCCTAGCATAATGCATCATAATATAGTAGAAAGGATATATATGGATTCTTGAGAAAAATAGAATCGCCTTTAAATTTTACTCTTTACTAACAAAAGGAACTTAGGTATGTGATTTATCTTCTCTGAGTCTCAAACTTTCTGCTTAAAAGAGGGGTAGTAAAACTGGCCTACTGGTGTTATTAGGAATTTTTAAGACATATTTAAATTCCACAGCTAAAGATAGCTATTTTCGTAAATATTCATCAATTTAGAAACTAACAACTGAACATCTCAGAGTCATTCAGAGTGGTAATGACCATATATTTGAATATTGGGAGAACATATGTATATTAGGTTGGTGCAAAAGTAATTGTGGTTTTTGCAATTATTTTTAACCTTTTAAACCACAATTACTTTTGCGCCAAACTAATAGAAGATCTCTGAAGTAGATCCCAACTTACATGGATACTGAATGAATTTTCTTATGAGCAATATAACAAGACATTAAATTAACATGGTGAGAAGATAATGCATATTTTTAAGTGGGGAAAAAAGTCATTAAAAAATAACTGCCTGGATTTAAAAAAAAAAAAAAGATGTTTATATTTTTCATACCCTTCTTAGCAATGTTTCTTTCAAATAAATAGGAACAATTGTGAAACATTCCAAGTCAAGCAAGATGGCAATATATGAGGCTCCTGACTCCTCTCCTGCCACAGATGCACTGAATATACACCTACACATAGGGTAATTCTTCTAAAAGAGATACAGAAACCTCTGAAAGCCAACATAGCTTGTGTTTAGGAGACCCACTACACTATAGAAAACAAAGAAGCAATTCTTAATGGGTGTGCAAGCACTCATAGCATGTATCCCCCAGGGCTCAGCACCAAAGAACAAGGCAAAATTTCCCACCTCCCTGTCCTACATTGAAAGAGGTTTATCTGCACACTTTAAAAGCTACTGCTTGAGGGCCAGGCTTCTAATTTAGCAAGCATCTAGGAGCTAACTGTGATCTTCCCTGGAGATTGGGAAACTGGTGAACATCTCTCCTGAGTTCTTCCTCCAGCCCACTCCAATAAAAACCAAGTCAGCAGTATCTCCCTAGAAGAAGCTAGTACACACATCTGGTGCCCAAGTTTTTGTGGCAGCCACCTGAGGGACTTTAAGACAAAGAGTGTTACAAGAGACAAAGAAGGTAATTAAATAATGATAAAGGGGAAAATTCATCAAGAGGACATGAGATTGTACATAGTTATGCATCCATCATAGAAGCACCTAAATATATAAAGCAAAAAACAACAAATCTGAAAGGAAAAATAGACAGCAATATGATAATAGTAGGGGACTTCAATACCCTACTTTTGACACTGAATAGATCATCCAGATAGAAAATCTATAAGGAAACTGTGGACTTAAATAATACTTTAGACCAAATGGACCTGACTGACATACAGAACATTCTATCTAACAGCAACAGAATATACATTCTTCTCAAGTACACATGAAACATTAGCCAGGATAGGTCATATGTTAGGCTCCAAAATCAGTTTTAATAAATATACAAATACTGAAGTCATGTCAAGCATCTTTTCCAGTCCAATGGTATGAAACTAGAAATCAATTACAAGAAGAAAGCCACACAAAGATTGTAGGGGAGATCCATGATGGCAGAGCAGATAAACACTGTGCCTGCTTCCTTCCGTGAACAAATTAAAATTACAACTAAATTATAGAACAGTCAACCTGGAGAACCATCTGAAGTCTGGCTGAACTAAAGTTTTATAACTAAGGATATACAGAACAAGCCATGTCGAGACTGGTAGGAGGAGTGGAGACGCAGAACTGGCTAACACCAAACCTCCTTGTGGCAGTTGAGAACCAAGAGAGATATCTCAGCTGTGGAGGTTCCCCTGGAGGAGCGAGCCCCACACCAGGCTCCCCAGCCCAGAATACTGGTATCATGAAGAGGAGCCACCACAACATCTGTCTGTGAAAAACAGTGGGGATTCTGACCATCCAGGTGGGACAGAAGGTTGCGGGAAACCCAGGTGGCCCCTTAAAAGGCCCGTGCACAGACTCTCGCGTTCCCAGGCACTTACCTTCGTCTCCAGCGGAGGAAGAGTAACTCAGAGGGTATCAGAGACATACTGGGGAGAGACTGCGTTGTGTTGCTTTGAGACGAGGGCTGGAGGACAGTCGGCATTTTTCCTGTGAGGAGTCCTTCTCCCAGGCAGCCAGCAAGCAGCCGCCATCTTTAATGTGTTGAGCCCTCCCCCTACGCTTACAGTCACATCTGAATCTGATTGGTTTGGTGAGCTCTATAGTTCTGCCCTGCTGACTCACTGGGATCCCACACCACCCAATTCCCCCAACGCTGAAGGCACTTTCTCCAAAGAAGCAGCCAGCACCACCCACATTGCATTCTTTCTTGGAAAACTATTACAGTCCAATAGAGCCCAGGCTGCGACTGGCCTCCGTGTGCGCTGAGACTTTTGCTGAGTAGCTTCAGGTTCAGCAGTGGCACCAAACCAAAATCTACATTAACCTGGGACTACAACTTTTTCTACTTTAGTGTTTCCCTGAGACTGTCTTACTCAAATTTCATACTGCATGAGGCTTTATCAGTAACTGAAACTTAGGGGAGCTGGCAGGTGGCAGCAGGCCTCGGGGTGTCCTGGTTTATTGAGGAGTTACCCCAGACCTAGTACTGGTGGCAGATATCCTAGGTTCCCAGTGTGGCCTCTCCCACACGCCTCCAGACATGGAGGCAGCTATTCATTGATGGATGAATGGATAAAGAGGAGGTGGTACATACATACTATGGAATATTGATCAGCCATGGAAGGGAATGGGTTCTTGCCATCTGCAGTAGCACGGATGGACCTGGGGGGTATTGTGCTAAGTGGAGTGTCAGACGGAGAAAGACAGATGCAATGTGATTTTGTTTATACATGTATGTGGAATCTAAGAATAAAATAAACAAACAAAATAGAAACAAACTCATAGATACAGAGAACATTTTGATGGCTGCCAGATGAGAGGGGTATTGGGGATGAGTGAAAAAGGAGAAGGGATTAAGAAGTACAAATTGGTTGTTACACAGTAACATGGGGATGTAGGGTATAGTATAAGGAATATAATCAGTAATATTGTAATAATTATGTATGGTATCATACTGGTACTAGATTTGTTGGGGTGATAGATGGGAAGTGGTTTGGGGGGCAGGGTATAAAAGATGAAGGGAGTAGGGAGTAAGAAGTACAAACTGATAGCTACAAAATAGTCATGGGGATGTAATGTAAAGCATAGGTCATATAGTCAATAATCCGGTAATAGCAATGTATAGTGCCAGGTGGGTACTAGATTAGTCAGGGAGATCATTGCTTAAATTATACAAGTGTCTAACCATTGCTGTACACCTGAAATTAATATAAAATACTATTGAATGTCAACTATAATTGAAAAATTAGAAAGCAGGGGAAGGTGAAGGGGAATAAGAGGTTTAAATCTCCAGGTATAAAACAAATAAGTCATGGGGATGTACAGCATAGATAATATAGTCAATAATATTGTGATAGCATGGTACAGTGTCAGATGGTTGCTGTACTTATCATGGTGACCACTACTTTAGGTATATAAATGTTGAATAACTATGGTGTACACCTGAAACTAATATAATGTATATTAACTATATTTCAACAAAAAGTCTTTTGAAAAAAGAAGAAAAGCACATATCCAAACATATCCAATAAGGGGTTGATATCCAAAGTATATCAAGAACTTTTACAACTCAATAGGAATACAACAAATAACCCAATTAAAAATTAGTCAGTGGACCTAAATAGATAGTAATGAAAGAAGGGGTACAAATGACCAACAGGTACATGAAAAGGTGCTCAGCATCACTATCATCAGGGAAATGCTAGTCAAAACCACAATGAAATATCACTTCACATCTGTCAGAATGGATAATATGAAAAACACAAGAGACAATAGGTGTTGGTGAGAATGTGAACAAAAGGGAACCCTTGTGCGCTGTTGGTAGGAATGTAAACTGGTGCAGCCACTGTGGAAAACAGTCTAAACCTGTTGCATACAGTTAGGAAGGGGAAGATGATGAAATCATCCAAGCAATAGCTAAATCAAAATAAAGGACACAGGGATTGAGAAGCTGGTAAGGAATATTAATTATTTAACTACAAAATGAGCACTAAACAAGTATAGGAATTATGATTATAGAATAGAATGTAAATTTTATAAATACAAATAGAAAAGTAATTTGAAAGTTGTGCCAATGACCCATCCTTTAATTTCTTTTCATTTCTACTAATTGAAACCAAATAATGTAGCTTAAAAAAATAACGACTTCAATTTTTAAATTTTTATGATCTTTTACCTTTAGACTATAGAGAAATAGTCTCTTGCAGCAAAAAGAAAAGGAAAGAGAAGTTTATTTGGAAATTGGAGATTACAGCCCTTTTATTATAACATTTTTCTTCTGTTAAATGCAAGTAAACTGATTTTTTTAAAAGCCTATTTACTATATAATTTGTTTTTATTGTTATTTCTATTTATCCACCCATCTATTTAGATAGCAAAACTCTCTAGAATCATGTATTACCAGTGATTACTTCTAGAAAATTGAGAGATAATATTGCTTTCTTTGTGTTTTTATATATTAAAAGAAGGGACCATAGGTCATTATCATAAAAAGTTAATGCATTATTTTAAAAAGTCTCTGCATGCAGAATATAGGCCAAAACATGAACATTTTAAAACCTAAAGAAAGCAGGAAACTCATATACTCTATTCTTTGGAACAGTGATAAAAGTTGTGTGATGCATAACGAGGAGCAAACAATACAAAGTATCAGTGAAACTGATCACTTTGGAAAAGAAATTCCTGTAATGAGCTAGAACTTGAGAACAAGTATAGGAGCATGGATTGGGATATTAGTTTTTCTCTGAGAATGTTTCTCTGGAACGTATGTAGAGTGTGCACCTTGAGTTGTTTAGAAATAGTCAGAATTTGATGGAAACTACTTTAAAGTTCCCACTGGCATCAGGAGCTATCAACACAAAACCTATTTCCTAGGGAGGGAGCGTATTTCTGACCTTCTTTCTAAAGAATGAAATGTTTCTGGAATGGCAAAAGGCCACCTATTCTTAGAGAAGCCTGTCCATTAGAGCCCTTCTTTGACAGTATTGAGAATATGTGAAATTCAACAAGCTCCTCCAGACTTTATTCTGAGTGTGTCCAGTCCATATGGTGAGGTCATATTAGCCACATAGATAAGAGACACATTTCCATATGTTCTCTCAGGAGGAGGGAAGTTGACTAACAACCACGGAAATGACTACATATCTCTAATTTGAAACAAATTCCACTGGAGTTAAGCAATGGGAGATGAACAGAATCACACATTTCTAAGCAGAAATGCATAGGTGTATCTGATAGGGCATTCTTTCCAGTCATCAATACATTCTATGATTTATACAGTTGAGATACTCTGCCTTAGCTTATTTGCCTTGCCCTGAGGCACATAGGCTCAGCCTCTACACTCCCTTTCCCCATGTAATATCATGTCGCTCAGATAGCGTCATTCCCTTCTCCCAACATGGAATAAACGCCTCGCTCTGCTGCTTATCTAAATCCTTTCTACTTTCAAGACTGCTTAAGTCCTGTGCATTTTTGCCGTTTCTTCAATTCCAGTTTATACTGATACCTTCCTTTCTACCGGTAGGATCCCACTTTACATCCGCTGTCAGGACAGGATCGTTAAGTGCTTGAGCTCCACAGTGAGATGGCCTAGAGTTGAATCCCAGCACTGTATTTACCAGCTTTGTGACCTTCATCAATTATTTAATGTGTTCGTTTCCTCATCTGTAAAATGTAAAGCAGAATTGTTGTCATGAAGAAATCCAATTGTATCTGTAAAGCTATACATTATACTATAGAATAGAATGCAAATTTTATAAATACAAATAGAAAAGTAATTTAAGAGTGCTGTTACCATCATATTTTAGTTGAGATATAATTGACATATAACATCGTATAAGTTTAAGGTACATGTTGATTCATTTATATAGTTGTACATTTATATATTGCAAGATAATCACCACTATAGAGTTAGCTAACACCTCTATCGCATCACTGAATTATTGGTTTTCTGTGGTGAGAACAATGAAGATCTAGTCTTTTAACAACTTTGAAGTTTATAACAGTGTTGTTGACTATAATCACTATGCTGCGTTCGATACCCATAACTTGTTTATCTACTCGTTGCCAATTTATACCATTAAACATCCCTCCAATTCTCCCCACCCCCAGCCCCTGGTAACCACCATCTACTATCTGTTTCTAGGAGTTTGGCTTCTTTTAGATTCCACAGATAATTGAGATCTCATTATTTGTCTTTTTCTCTCTGACTTGTTTAATTTGGCATAGTGCCCTCAAGGTCCATTCATGTTATGGCAAATGGCAGGATTTCGTTCTTTCTTATGACTGAATAATATTCAATTGTATATATACACCACATCTTCTTTCTCCATTCATCCACTAATTGACACTTAGGTTGTTTCCATATCTTGGGTATTGTGAATAATATTGCAGTAAACGTGGGAGTGCAGTAGCTCTTGAGAATCCTGTTTTCCTTTCCTTTGCATAAATACTCAGAACTGGAACTGCTGGATCGTATGGTAGTTCTACTTTTAATTTATTTGAGGAATCTTTATCCTGTTTTCCACAATGGCTGCAGCAATTTTCATTTCCATCAGTAACACACAAGTGTTCCCTTCTTCCATATCCTTGCCAGTCCTTGTTATCTTTTGTCTTCTTGATAATAATCATTCTAACAGGTGTGAGGTGACACCTCATTGTGGTTTAGATTTGTGTTTCCTTGATGGTTAGGGATGTTGAACATAATTTTGTAAGTGCTAGTTTAGACTTCCAAAAAGAATCACAAACTTTCTGATGTCAAATCTACTTCTGATGTCCAGTACAGTGAGAGGCACTGAGTAGATATTAAATAAATATTGATTCATTTATTTTAGCATAATGTTGCAAAAAAGTACTGGACCAGAAAAAAGGAAAAGTTTATTGAGTCCCTAGATTGCCACCAAGAATCAGTGATCTTGAAAGAGTCACCACCTTTCTTGGCTTCAATGTCCTCATTAATAAATCAAAATAAAGCAGGTATAAATATTTAAGTCTGTATATATAGCAAGTCAACTATGGGAACTATATGACTGATCAGTTATATACACAAGGAAGATTCTAGAGGTAAGTCCTTTTTCTATCTATTTTGTCTAAATTTAAAATTACACCTTTCTTTCTTTTTTATAGTTAAAAAAACTGAACAGTCCTTACCTACTTAATAACAAAGGAAAACCTACCCCCGCCCCAAAGTCAAGTCTTTCTCATCAAGAGTTGAGTGCAAAAAATTTAACATATGTCAAAACACATCTTGGAGACTGTCCAGAGCAGTCTGTAAAATTCCGTGAGCTTTCAGACTCCAGGCAGCAGCTTCTAACGTGGTGTATTCTGGCTATGTGCTTCTCATGCATTTTTTAAAGCTCTGCTTTAAATGCAGGTTTATCAATAAAAATGCCACCAGAAAACAGCTTTGAAATTTTAATCTCTTCCTGAAATTAAAGGTTTCCTCAAGGCAGGCCTGGAAATGGTTGAGTCTGAATGCCATCCACTTTTATTACACAAGAAATTTTCTTACAGCTGCTAAATCCTAATTTTGCCAAAGTTTAAAAAAATGCAGCTCTGCATCTCTCATCATCAAAAGCAGCATAATTTAAGCCTTTATTGTGTCAGTCATGAATTGTCTCTCCTGTAAGCTCGCAATGTCATAATATTCTTTTAGATTAATGAGGATCCCTACAATTACAGAGTAGAAACCGTCAGGGTGCACGGTAGAGCCTGTCTAATGGCAGAAATTACCGTGAATGCTAATGCATTAGCCAAGAATTACAGGAAGAATTACTGCTGTCACAAATGCAAAGGGACCACAACTGAAAGACAAAGAGCTTTGCCATCTCTCAAAGTGACTCTAGGTAGAAGGTGAACGACCACAGGGGATCCTTTTATTCCTTTTTAAAAACATATTGTATGTAATATTTTAGACTGCCTAGGAAACTAGCAGAGCTATTTTTGAAAGACTTTAATGCTCTACAGAATGCAATACCTTTACTAACCAGCTTTTGCATGTACAGAATCGAAACATGTACCTGCTTCTCTTACGTAAATTCAGCACCGTTTCGTTTTCCCTCAAGGTTGGATGACTGTAGTCCTTGGCACATGCCCTATAGATTCTTAGTGGAGAAGTAGAATAGGAAACTGTATTCTGGGCTCTCTTTGCTCCAGCTTATCCTCCATTCTACTCCAGGTAAGGCTACCTTTTGAAAATAAGTATGTTATATGTGGAATCTAAAAGAGTCATACTCATAAAAGCAGAGAGTAGAATGGTAGATGCCAGGGGCTGGCAATAGGGGAAATGAAGAGATGTTGATCAAGGATACAAAGTTTCAGTTATACAGAATGAATAAGTTCTGGAGATCTAAAACACAGTATAGTAACTGTAGTTAATAGTGTGTGCGTTACATGCTGTTGAGTCAGCTTCTACTCCAGGTGAATCTATAAATGAATGACGTCCACAGTGTCCTGTCCTCAACAGCCCCACTGAGTTCCTGTAGACTCTTGTCTATAGCTTTTTTTATGTAGTCAATCCATATCATATTTGGTCTTCCTCTTTTCCTGCTGCCTTTTATTTTTCCCAGCATCATTGTCTTTTCAAAAATTCTTGCCTGCTCATGATGTGCCCAAAGTAGGACAGCTTGAGTTTTGTCATTTTTGCCTCCAGCAATATTTCAAATTTAGTTTGCTCCAGGACCCACTTGTTTGTCTTTCTGGTAATCCAGGATATCCACAGACCCCTCCTCTGACATTGTATTTTAATTTTTTTTTTTTCCTATCACCCTCTTCACTCTCCAACTTTTGCATCCATACATAATAATTAGGAATATGAGAGTGTGGATGATCTTATCCTTGACACATCAGCAATGACACATCTTTGCTCTTGGTGATCTTTCCTCATTCTTCCATTGCTCATCCTTCTCTTAATTACTTGGCTGCAGTCTCCATTTAAATTGGTGACTGAACCAAAATAAGCAAAATCTTGAACAATTTCAATGTCTTTCTTATCTATGGTAAAGTGGTGTATTTCTTCTGTAGTCATGATTTTTGTCTCCTTGATGTTCAAGGACAGTCCTCCTTCGGCACATTCTTCTTTCACTTTCATCAGAAGCCATTTCAAATCATCGCTACTTTCTACCAGTAAGATGGTGTCATCTGCACGTTTTAAGTTGTTGATATTTCTCCACCAGCTTTCACTCCGCCTTTCTCTGAGTCTAGCCCAATATTTTGTATATGTTCTGTGTACAGATTAAACAATAGGGACATAAACTGCACTCGTATCTGATGCCTTTGCCTAGAGGAAACCATTCTGTCTCTCCATGTTCTGTCCAGACAGTGACTTCTTGTGCACAAGCAGGGCAACCAAGTGCTGAGCCACACCCATTTCTTTCAAAGCAACTATAGCTTTTCATAGTCCATGCAAAGGCCTTATTTAATGCACACAGCAAGAGTAGCCTTCTTCTGAAATCCTTTGGAGCATGCCAGTACCCAGTGAATGTTCACAATCAGTTCTCAAGGGCCTCTTCTTTTCCAGCTTGAACATCCAGCATTTCTTGCTTCAAAGAAGGTAGACACCTTTGTTGCATCACCTTGACCATCACTTTCCCTGCATGTGAAAGCAGACCAGTGGTCCTATAGTCACTGCACACTGTGGCATCTCCTTTCTTGAAGATTGGTGTGCATATTGAATGTTTCCGGTCCATAGGCCATTGTTTTGTTTTCCATGTTTTTTGACATGTTAAGATTTTGACGGATTCAGTCTCTGTGGCTGGAAATAATTGTATTGGTTTCGCATCTACCTCTGGTGATTTATTTCTTCCTGATACTTCCAGGGTAGCTTCAATTTGCCTCCTAGATTTAGAGTTTCTTCCCCATAGGTGTTTTCTTCAAAAGTATTTGTCATCCTTTTGTCTCTCTGTATAGAATTTCAGTATACTGTTTCACCTTCCCTTTACTTTCCCCTGTCAGATAGTATACTTTCTTGTTGGTCATTCAGCATTTCTAATATAGGTTGTAATTTCCCTTTTATTTCCTCAATATTCTGGCAGAGATCTCTTGTGTTTCCTTTTTTGTTGTTCTCGTCTATCTCCTTACATAAACTATTGTAATAGTTATTTTCACTTCTACATGATAGTCATTGAGTAACTGCATTCAGAACTCTAACCCTGCTTTTGTAAACGTTTGCGTTTTGCTCTCATCTGTCTTTAACGATTTCTAGTATTTCCTCTGTCACCCATCTTGATTTTTCTTTCCTTTTTTATTTCTGGCATGGTCTTTTCACATTCTTCCCTAATAATATGTCTAGTTCCAGTCCACAGTTCTTCTGGTTCTCAGTCAATTAAGAGTAACAATGTAAATCTGTTTTCTTAATGTGGAAATTATATCCATCAGGGATGTTATTTACATGATATTTTTGGCACTATGATTCTTTTAGTGCTGTTCTTCGGCTTTAATGTTTGATACTTACAGTTCATGGTCAGTATCATAATCTGCTCCTGGTCTTGTTTTGGCAGAAAGAATATACCTTTTCCATGCACTGCTTCTAATTACATAGTCTATTTAATTTCTATATGGCCATCTGGTGATGTTCATGTATACGGTCATCTCGTATATGGTTGTTTAAAGCCTGTGTTTGCAACAGACACTTTGTTGGCTTCACAGAAATCCATGAGCGGATCTCCTGCTTCATTTCTCACCCTGACTCCAAATTTTCTGACGACACTTGATTCTGCTTTATCTCCTACTTTTACATTCCTGCACCTGTAATTATCAGCATGCCTTGTTTTGGCGTGTGATGGATTTCCTCTTGGATACTTGAGGAACAGCTTTCACTTTCATCTTCTTCAGCCTCTGTAGTTGGAGCATAGACTTGAATGATGGTGAAGTTAATAGGTTTTTCTAGAAGTATGACTCACATTATTTGGTCAGACCTTGCAGTGGAGCCCCTAGGTGTCTGTGCTCAGTATTAAAGCCACTTTATTTCTTTGAGTTTGTCGTTTCCAGAGTAGAACGCTTTGAGTTGCCTGACCACAAATGACCCATTCCAGTCCATTTTACTGTGCTAACACCAAGCACTGCAATATTTAGACATTCCATTTCTTGCTTTATAATTTCCAGTTACCTTGGTCCATGCTTCTTACACTCTATGTTCCGATGGTATATGCTTTGCAGCATCGTGCTATCATTTTGCTTGTGTGCACATCAGACACTAGATGTCCTTACAGTTCAGAGGCATTTGGTGACTGCAACACCATGGACCTGGGCACATGTAGTTTGGACCCCCCCACACACACACCCTGCCCCCAGGGCACAGCAGAAGGCGATGGTAAACCACTGCTGCATTTTCTTTTCTTATTCTTTTTTTTTTTGTTTAATTTTGCCTTGAAAACCCTATAATGAGATAGTTAACAGTATTATATTGCATATTTGAAATTTGCTGAGAGAGTAAGTAGATTTTGTTTCCTGTCTCTCTTCTTTCTCTCTCTCTCTCTCTCTCTCCCTCATACACACACACACACACACACAAAGGCTTAACTATGTGAAGTAATGGATATGTTAATTAGATTGATTGTAGTAATCATTTCACAATGTACACATATATTAAATCATGTTGTACACTGTAAACATATACAATTTTTTTTTCTCAATAAAGCTGGGAAAATAAATATGAACATTTCACTCCTCCATCTGACACCCATGGACAAAGTTCACCTTCTTCAGCATGGTAGCTGAGTTATCTACAATTTGCCTTTGCAGCCTCACTCGTTCCAGCGACCCTGTGCTCTAGATGCTGCATGACATATCCTTGTCTTCCTGCACGCTGTTTTGATAACTGACAGCCGTTTTATAACCTGGCGAACCCCCACTCCTATGTATTGCTTTTGCGATTCTGTCACTGACAACACTTTCTCTCAACTGCTCACTCTCATAAGGCTCACTACATTGAATTAATGTGATTGATGTCTGTCCATTTTTCCCTATAGAACTGCTCTGCCCAACACTATAGCTTCCAGACACATGTCAGTATTTCAACTTACATTAATTAAGAGTAAATAAATTTAAAAACTTTCGTCCTCAGTGACACTAGCCACATTTCAAGTACTCAATAGCCACACATGGCTGATGGCTAATAAGTAGGACAGTGTAGGCAGAACACATTTCCGTCACCATAAAAATTCTCTTGGATAATGCCATGTTAGAATATGATAGTAAGGAGGATTCTGTGTCTCTTACGGGGCAAACAGAAAAACAGGTAAACTCATCGTGGGGTGAATAGTGGCCCCCAAAAGATATATTAAAGTCCCAACTGCTAGGGCCTGTGAACGTGACCATATGTGGAAGTAGGGTCTTTGCAGATGTAGTTAATATTCTTGAAATGAGATCATCCTGGATTTAGGGCAGTGACTTAATCCAGTCACTGTTTTTCCTATAAGAGAGAGAAGAGGGAGAGTTGAGACAGAGAAACACAGAAGAGAAGGCCATGTGAAGATGGAGACACAGATCAAAATGATGTATCTACCAGCCAAAGAACGGCCAGGATTCTGGGTGACCTATAGAAGCTAGGAGAGAATCACGGAACAGGTTCTCCCTCGGAGCCTCCCGAAGGCACCAACCCTACTGACATCTTGGTTTCAGACTTGTGATATCCTGACTGTCAGAGAATAAATGTCTGTTGTTTTAAGCCACCTAGTTTGTGGCAATTTATTACAGCAGTCCTTGAAAATGAATGCATCTAGCCCCTTCATAACAAAGAAGTGTTTTAAGGACACTACAGTTGGAACAGAGAAAATCAAATGTAAAGAATCAATTACACAGATGATAAGAATTGCTGAGAATGGAACAGAGCCAGTGAGGTAACTGTGGATTAGCAATAGCAGAGGCCAGCTCTTAATTCCCCAGTAACTGAGGATAAAATATCTTTTTCTTTTCCCCTGATTTCTCCAGGTACTTTCCTAAGTTCAGAACAGAGGGCATTCCCCACTACCTTACAGCATTCAGAGTGTGGGTCACTTCTGGTTTTCTGTTCAAAAACTTACCCTAAGAACAAACACATTTCCTTACCCTGCATATGCAGTCCCTGACCAGGTCTTCTGTGGCCTGCTTGATTTCAGGTTTTTGAAAATCGATGTCCATTAACCATCATGGTCCCTCCACCTGTATCAACTCACCTAATTTTTCCACCACTGTGATCCCCTTCGTATTACTATTTTTACATATTAAAATGCTCTCTATGCTTTTCTGGCAGAAATCTTTGCCTGTGCTCTGAGATGCAACTTTAGATTTCCCAAAGCTCTTATTTCCACTTAAAATAGCTTCTGTGACTGTAAACCAGGACTTATTTAGGCAAGCGTGTTTAAGGGAGAGAATGTTTTCCTTTCATTCTCTATTGCCCAATCTATTTTACTTGTCTAATATTGAGGGTCATCTGTATGTATAAGTAAACTTTAAACTCATGGAATATTCCTTGAATTATCTCAGTCTAATGACAACAGAAGTAAGTAATGAACATGGTTATGAGGACTATTAAGCCTGCAGATAGATGACCCTGGATGCCAACCGAGCTCTGACATTTACCTGCCATAGAACCATGGGCAACTCCTTAAGCTCCCTGTGTCTTGGTTTTCTCACCTCTTAAATATGAATAAAGTGCCTGTCACATAGGTTGCTTAGATTAAACTAAACAATATTTGTAAAATACATAGAACATGGTAAGTGCTTAATTAATGTCATCTATGGACTTCTTTTCTTCTTCTTCTTCTTCTTCTTCTTCTTCTTCTTCTTCTTCTTCTTCTTCTTCTTCTTCTTCTTTGTCTTTTTCTTCTTCTCCATCTTCTTTTATTCTTCTCCCCACCCTCCTCCTCCTCCTCCTTCTAACTAGTATTAATAGTAGTAATTAGGACCAGTAATTAGGTGGTGAAAGGAAGAGGTAAGTTGCAGAAATTTGATCAGGGCTACATTTTGAAAGATGGGAAAGTCATGAAAATTAAGAAGGAAAATGCCCCCAGAATAGTCTGATACTGAGACATCAGAGAGGTTTGGGAGGTCTGACCTAATCATGTGTAAGGTACTACACCACACTTTTTTAATGTGTACATTATAACATGCAGTCCTCACTGCAAGACCATGAGATAGCTCTTCACACATTTATTTCACACATGAAGTGACTGAGGGTCAGAAAAACGACCTATGGCACAATGGAAAGCATGAGGGCTATGGATCCAGGCAGGCACAAGTTTTAATCCCAGCTCTGCTACTTACCAGTTATTGTGGAAGTCACGTTACCTTTCAGAGCCACAATTTTTCACTTGCAAGATGATGATAATACTACCTATGCCAGAGTTTTGTAAGGGTTCAACATTCTTGTACAAGCCCTTGAATGATGCTTCATGTAGTATAGCCTCTCATTAAATGGTAGCTATTTTTATTGCTATATTTTTGTAACCATTAATACATAAGCTAGTTTATGTGTTGTTCTGGCTAAAGGGAGGTCACCTAATCACATGCTGCCATAGAATTCTGAACTTCTCCTCCATGAGGATCATACTTAAAATCACATTTCCTCCTTGCTGGAACAAAGTCTCACTGAGGCCAAGAACCAGATTTATCTTGCTCACCATTATATCTCTAATGCTCATCTTGTGCACTGAGGTGCTGAGAAATTATTGCATACCTAACTGGTTGACTTTCCGAGCAGTGTTCTGGGCGAAGAAGAAGGTCAACTACAGTATGGCCTGGCAGAGTGTTCGTGGTGAGCAGCAGTGTCTTTGGAAATAGCTATACATCTTCCACCATGAGCAAAATGCAAAGATTTCAGAGGGAGGAACTGTGTGCATAAATGTCATGAAAATCGGAGCTAAGAGATCGGTCTTGAAGTCAGTGTGTATTCTAGGACAATTTTTAGAACTGTTTACAGCCCTTGATTTCTTCCATCTTTCTTCTCTATGTGTAGGTCGAGCTCAATGGTTTATCACTCTCACCACATCATGTTTCTACTCTCAAGGAGGTTCCTTAGCTGTAATTAGCAATCCCACACAGGAAATATTGCACAAAACAAATGCCATATCATATGTATGTCCATAGGGAGCTGACTGAGTGAGAACTAAAATTTAGAGCAGACCATATCCAAGCAGGCTCCACTTTCACTACCTAAACAAAGCGTTTGTAATTTCAACCTATGGTTTGTTTCCACATATATAGGGAAAAGAAGTGCGATCCTTAATAGCTGGTGAACATATGCCCCAGTTTACCTGGGATAGTCCCAGCATCCCTGAGATAGTACCAGTCATACTTGTTGTTCTAGAATAATTATTAATGGTACCCTTTTTTACTATTAAGAATATCCCAGCTGGCATGATGAAATATATGGTTCTCCTCTTTATGAAGAAATTCATGATTAGATTCTTCCAAATCCACTCCAGTTTTTGTCCTCCACACCCTGATACAAGACCCTGTGATTGTCTCTTTTCTGACCTCCACCCCTGGCTGTGCTTACCCTTCGGTCTGCACCTAATCTGACCACACTGGAGCAGCCATGAGCCTCCTCCGTGGTGGCACACCTTCTAGCCATCCTCCATTGCCCATTTTTTCCTCCATCCTTTCCCACATCTTCCCTATTTCTACTATATTGACTCTCTTTTACAATGTGTTATTATAGTAGTTTTTGTTTGTACCATACAATTTGCTTTTGATTACACATGGTTTTTCATTGTTCTCTCATTGCGTCTCCCAAATCAATTGGCAAATTTCTCAACAATTTAGAATTATTCATACATTTTGATCCTTTTTTTTTCTTCCCTCCCTCACCCCACACCCCTCCCCAGAGCACTGGTTTCTGAATTAGCATAAGTTAGGAATTAGAAGAATTAGAAGTGCATGTGAGATTATTTAGTCTAGCTCCTTCAACTGAAGACTGAGGAAATGCATTCAAAAATGCTAAGCGATTAGCGCAGTCTTAGAATTTACCACAGAAAGAAATTGGCTTAGAACCTTGTTCTCTCAATTTTCGGTCCAATACTTTTTGCATTTTACAATTCTGTCCTATTTAGTACTGTTAACTGACTTAATTATCTCATGGGTGTTCTTAAAGATGAAAGTATGTTTGTCTTTTAGCTTCTCAGAAAAAGACTCAATGCATCAATCCTAAATTAAATGGCACAATCAGGCTGATCTCACAAGTAAATTAAAAAACACAGGGTATGCGATCAATCCTTTCAGTTCCTCCTGTAGTACAAGCACATCCTCCATGGCTTCCAGGCACTTACAATTTTACAATTTAGAGAAGCATTCTTTTGATGTAAGACTTACTGTTCAACTAAAATGCCCATGGGAAAGATAGCTAATTAAACCTTACTCTACATGTATATGTAGCAATTTTGATTTATTAAATTATTTACTAAAATTTTGAGAGATTGGAGAAAGAAACTTAGAGCTCTGTGTGAGTAGAAAAAGGAGGCCTCTCTAAGGAATGAAAGGGCACCAAATGGGGAAGGATCTGTTCACATGGGTAACAACTCAAGACATTTATAAGAGTCCAACTCTGAAGATAATGATCCATGTTATTTAAAGAGAAACATTATCCTTTTTCTGTATTGGTTTCTAAGTTGAGCATGTTTCTCTCTTTTAGAATAGGTTTTCTTATTTTTATCATTCTCTTCCTAAACAGAAGAATGCATTAAATTTGAAGCATCTTTTAGACCAATTTAGAATTAGTAAAGGGATGACCCAATAACAAAATGCCTAATGTTAAGTAAATAAACAAACATTTTACACTTCCTTATTTAGAAAACCCTGCAAACCCAATGACCTTGGAAAGACTAATAACTTTGGGAACAGCAGATTTCTGAGATGCTTAATAACCATGAAATACTATATAAAGCCACAGAATCAGGATGTGGGGACAATGAGGAGAGAAAGGGCTTATATAATAGGCAACATTTATTTGTAGCCTTCTCCTTTTATGGAATACGTCAGGGGTCTATATCATTTTTCTCTTTTCTTCATCTGTTTGGTAGATACTGATCTCTGTTTAGCTATGTGGCAGACACTGCTGGTAGCCTATTCAAAACCTTTTCCTTACTAATAGAACCCAAATTTTGTTAAAATGTTGGGGCTGGAGAGGCATAGTGTTCAGGAAAGTTAGGCTCAGCTTCAAGAGATGAACATATTTAATTTGATTCAGTCATGGGAGTCCTGCTCCCTTTTGCCATTTGTGGATTTTTGAAGTAGCATTTGTCTGGGTTTTTACCAACGCCAGTGTGATCTAAGGATATATGTATGAAAGTGATCTGGGAAAGAATTTCTTCCCCAATCAAAACATAAAAATACTGGAGGAAGTCTCCCTTCCTCCTTGACTTTGGATTTTTACGTATGATGATGTGACGCTTGGTGTTATGGTGACCATTTTGTAATTGTGATGAAAAAGCCAAGCGAATAACAATTAGAATTCTTCCTCAAGAATTTTGACTTGTGATAAAGTAATTCTAGCTCAATCTGGCTAGTCTTCAGTTAAAAAAAAAAAAAATGTAAACCGTGGAACTGCTAGCAGCATTAGGTAAATGCTACTCCTCTGTGTAAAATCCTCAATAGTTTTCTATCTCATCTGGGGTAAAAACCAAAGTTCCACCATGGCCTGAAAGACCCTACATGATCTGGCCCTGATTATAAGTCTAATCTCAGCTCTCATTTGTTTTTTCCTTGCTCATACTGGTTCAACCATGCAGAATCCCTTGCAGCCACAGAGAAGAAGCCTCACTGCTCCTATATTTGCTGCTACAGATACCTGGATGGCTTAACTTTTCTCTCAATACAACCGAGACCTTTCCCTTAATTATAATAAATACATAAATAACTATCCCTTTTATCCTATTCTCTTATCATGTTATATACTTCCTTTTCAAAACCCATTATCAGTTGACATCATATATATGTGTATATTTATCTCTTTATTATCTACTCATACTATCATATGAAATCCATAACTTAAGGCCTTTGTGCAGTTACATTTTTCCTAGAGCCTAGAAGAATGCACAGCTAAGAGTAGCTACCAATATATTTGCTAAATGAGTAAATACATAAATGAATCAATGAGAATTCCTCTGCCACTCACTTGTTGACTTGAGTTCTCTACCCATTGAGGACTTCTCCAGCCAGCTGTAAGCAGATCAATAAAAACTCTCTCTGACTTCTCACCTCCCTCCTTTTAGTTCTCCAGATATGAGGAGTAGGAGGGAGACAAAAGAACAATAAAACCACTTAGAATAATAAGCTTCAAGTTTCTGCATAATTTGAATTTTGATTCTTTGTGATGAGCCTCTGGGTCAATGAACAAACTACAAAAAAAATACAAGGACATTTAATAGGAGTTTTGAAATTTTATCCTGAAGCCATACACTTACCACTCCTCCAGGTCATGTGTAAGCTCCTTCGATTCACCATTTGGGCCTCTGTGTCTCTCCATGGTCTGCTATTTGGACCAAAAATCCCCAGTGAAGGCAATGCTCATCAATCATCCTTGTTACAAGGACACAAATTTCAGTTTTCAGTATTATAGAAAAATTTCAGTGAAACAGTTGCTCCAGATTCTACTCATATTGTAGTGTTTTCCTTTAGCGTTTGCTATGGTCTGAATGTTTGTGTCCCCCCAAAATTCATGTGTTAAAAACTTAATGCCCAAGGAGATGGTGTTAGGAAGTGAGGACTTCAGAAGACAGATTAAGTCATGAATGAGGAGCCCTCATGAATGGGATTAGTGCCTTGAAAAAGAGCCTCCAAAGAGATCCCCAGTCCCTTCTGCAATGTGAGGATACCCAGAAGTCTGTCACCAGAAGAAGGTTCTCACTCAACCATGCTGGTACCCTGATCTCAACTTTCAGCCTCCAGAACTATGAGATATGGATTTCTGTTGTTTATAAGCCACCTACTCTGTGGTATTTGTTAGCAGCCCAAACAGACTAAGACAGCACTCCTTAAAACTCAGGCAAGAGTTCTTGTGGGCTGGGTTAGAAGAAATGAGTAAAAGATTCTGGATTAAACCACCTCAAAATCACCTTTAACCATGGGTTCTGACCCTCTCATAATTGAACTGAATCTGATTAACTTGACTACATCTTCTCTAAGCTTTCTTAGTCCCATATATAAGATCTCTGTGTCTAGCTAGTCAATCTTATTTCCAAGACATATTCACACAATTCTGAATATTCATGTGAGAACAACAGTGTCTATCAAACAAGAACCCTTCCTATAAAAATATGTCAAAGTGTTTTGAATCCCCCAACTCTGCTAAGAAAATATTAGAAACATTCAGAAGTCATTTTGGCTAGTTTGAGTCAACAAGTTTCCACTAAAGGGGAATATACCTCAGACAACTTAATCAGCATATTCAAGAAATGTGTGGTTTTGGTTAGAAGTCTCTCTGATTAACCAAGGAATTTAAGCTCTGAGAATTTCTAAAGATAAAATAAATGCCTATTTTGTTTTAACCCATGTGTCCCAAACATACTTGACCACAAAACACTTTTTTCCTGTCATACATGGGAAATACTAGGTTAGTACACTTTCTTGCCTCTGTAAGGACACTAAAAATTTTATCTTTCTTTGACAACTAAGGAAAATATGACTAACGAGTCATCATTTGCTGATATTCATAATTATAATATTGAAAAGCTATACATTTTAAAGTTTAGCAAAATAAACAGACTCCATACTCATCTCAGGGCATGTCATAAAGTTGCTTTTTAAAATAAACACCCAAAATTGCTTTGAATTTTGAGATCTTGTTCATTTAATTAAAATTAAATTATTAAAATAATAATTAGGGCAAGCTAGACCCTAATTAACCAAGATTATACTTTAAATATCTTAGCATCTTGCCACACCATATGTAAAATAAAGAGGTATGTTATTACATGTACAAAATAACACTTTTAGGATAAAAGAATCCATAAAGAAAAGAAAGTATATTATAGATCTCCAAGGAAAGATTGCCATAATGGAAGAAAAAGTCTGAGACGAGTATTCATAAAGGAAAGGACATATTCTGTAGACATTATATCAGTGCTTATTTCAAAAATAGCCAATGAGACCAGTTAAGATTGGACATTGCTGATTTGTCTCTATATCCTAGCAGAAAGTTAAGTTGACTCTTCTAAAAGTACCTATCTTCACACAAGTTTAGCCCTTTGATTCTTCTCCATAAAAGTCCAGAAACGCTATTTCAAAAAATTCGATGTAAATCCCTAGAGCCACTTTCATTGCAACTGCACACTTGAATGCTACTGACTGATCTAATCTTGTATAGGAGAGCAGATAGATAAACTCCAGAGGGACTTGATAGGTGTTCATTACACATAGGTAGGCCTGGGCAAAAATCATTGATGTTGAAATACCAAGATGGTTTTTTTCCTGATACCCCAAGGACGTCTTCCAGAACCAACTGAACACTTGTAGGCAGAAATATAAGTAAAAGAGTCTACCTATTTCTATAAGTAGGCTTAGAGTCAATTTTTCAATCCACCTCTAATAATTATATAGGCTTTCCTGCGATTTATTTTATTAAGTGTATTAGTTTATTATTACTATTTTTGCCTTTACAAAATCTCTTCACTTATTTTGTTTTCTCATATTATATGATCATTGTTACCAAGCCTCTCACATCCTTTTTAATATGATTAGGGAAATAAGTACATTTATTCACATAAGGTTTTGCTCTAGTTTGTTTTTCTATATTCAAACAACAGACTTTGTCTAACTAACCAGTATTTCAAATACAATTGTTTACTTAATCCTTATGATGTCTTCAAAAGTTACAGTTAGTAATTAAAAATTGAAACGGACCATCCCTGATTTAAATTACTTATATTCTCTTTTAGGGGGCATGGGAGCTAAGATATTTCTATAAATTCAGCTCAACAAACATTTCTTATAGATTACTATAGTAGGCAATAGGGTTAAATAAACTTTTACTAAGCTTGTAATGTATATCAGGTACTTGACATGTTTATTTCATTTACTATTCAGAAAAATCCTTGGAGGTATATAATGTGGTTTCCGTTTTAAAAATTAGGAAACACAATCAGGGAAGTTAAAGAATTTTCCAAAATCACTTAGCTCTTTTCCTAGTTATAAAAAAAAAAAAAAAAAAAAAAAAAAACTTGGATGAGAACTAGGTGTGTAAACTCTCCAGCTCAAGCTCTTTCCCTTATCTTCACTTATAACAACACAAGGTGTGTTTCATTAAGTGGGACATTATCTTGTATAGCAAGTCACAGAAAAACAAAACAAAGCAAAACAAAAAAACAATGTAGGCTAAGATAGTATGAACAGACTTCATGTGAAGAGGTGAGAGTTGAGCTGAGCTTTAAAAAAGCACAGGTAGCCCTTGGGTAGGCATTACAAAGTCTGGAGGACTTAAGGTGAGTGTCTTTGCATAGGCAGATGTGGAGACATGGGAATGAGCTCAGCACATCCAGTGGTCAGTGAGGGGCCCATCCTTGTGGAAGGAAGGACTCCATTTTGAAGTCAATATAAAGGGGACCGATTATATTGATCTAGGGTTATCTTCATGCTATGTTAAAACACGATCAATTGTAGATGACAGAAATGAATGGGAAAACAAATGATGATTACAGTAATAGTTACAATATACTCTTTGCCAATTAGTACATCAAGCACATGCGCCATTTCATGTAATCTTCACAGCAATGGCAAAAGAGTACTGTTACAGATATTTTGCAGTTGAGGAAACTAAAGTTCACAAATTAACATCTTAAATCGGGATCACATGGAGAGCAAGCTCCATGTTTTCCTGCCAGATGCTACTGCCTCAAAGAGTGGATTGACTTTTAAGAGCTATATCAGAGATGGAGCCAGACACAAGTGAAATTCTAGTTGTAAAAACACACTAGAGTTTACAGACTAATTAAATAATACTAACGAAGAGAATTTTAGAGAACTTTGACAATGACATAGTAAAATATAACGTCTTTTAAAAATAAAAGCTGATCCCCAAAAAGGTTAATTGCACACATCATAGGCCAAGCCAAGAACATAATACTTATGTCTGGGCTTTCAATATAATATTCTGTTTTTATGCTGAGTCAAAACACCATTTTAGAAATATTTCTTCCCCCATCCCACTTCTTTTTCCTGTTTTTTTTTTCAGTCTGAAATTACAGAGTACAACAGTTCTGTGGGGATCCCTTTGTCAAAATCACCTTTACATTTCAACAAAGAGATGTTGCCTCTCCCCATACAATTAATAATACTTTTGAGATTATCTTCATTTATTAAATAAATCATACTAAGATATGGATGCCTTTTCCCAAAAGGGCTACATTACAGAGATTATAAAATTGAGATATATTTTGCAGTTTGATGTCTAATAATTTTAATTAAAAATATTGAGAATTGCCTAGTGAATTTGCCTCAAGTGAAAAAACTAAATTATGGTTAGATGATGTGATTAATAATATCTGGACCAGGGGAGGAAATTACAAGGGTCATAACACCTCTTCCCTTTGAAACAGAAGCCCAGTTGCAGAAAATCTTCCTAGTCTATTTCCCCTCAAAATAAGTATCCAGACAGCTATTTCGGAGAAAATAAAATATAAACTAACTTTATGTAAAATCTATCCCACAAGCAGATGGGTAAGACTAGTATGTATTAATCTCTGAATTTTTAAATAATGTTTAGGGAGAAGAGGAAAACAAGTGCGGAGAAAGGATAAAAGAAATAAAAAAGAAAATGTTGATTAATTAATTGTTGATTAATTACCTCCCCAAACTTTTGACATATTTATTTTTAGGTAGATCATATTTTCTTTGTTTCAGGAAAGCACTTTTTATATATGTTATCTTGGAATAGTTATTAATAACATCCCACTTAATTCTCAGAGTTTATCAGTTTGGTTGATGAATGATGTGACCACTCTTATTTGGGAGAACTCCAGTTAAGCATGTGTTAGATAAAGCAAGCACCTGGAATTTCAGAGGCGTTCCATCACCACTCCTAGGGCATGAGGAGACGGGATGCAGTTAGAAAGGATGAAGAAGATGGTACATCTCTAATCTTTGCAGATCATTTCAGATATTAACATTGAGGAACAGTACAATCAATACCCTTGATGTGGCCCACGTGTCTCTGTTATCATCATAATTTGAGGGGAAGAGTTTTATTTCGGGTCCAAATGGCTGGCAATAAGTAGTTCTCATACCTCTATTTTAAGAGAAAACAAAAATTCATCAATCTTGGGTCGTTGTAACAAGTCAGGGAAAAGTTTTTGTTAAAAATATAACAACTGGGTAAAGGGGTCAAATATATGGTAATGGAGGGAAACTAGACTTTGGGTGGTGAGCACACTATGGTGTACACAGATATGGAATTATAATGTTGTACACCTGACACTGTCATTAACCAATGCTACCTCAATAAAAAGTAAATAATAATTGGGCCATCTTTACACGTTCAGTGAGAAAGGAGAGTGAAGTCAATTTAGGAAGGTGGACGTGGATTTAGAAAAGGATGAGATTAGGGTAAGAAAAAGAGCTGAAGTAAAGAGCAAACAGATTAAGATTTAAATTAACCAACTGAGTGAATAAAAAAGGGCCCAAGCCAGAGTAGTTAATATTTTCAACATTGACTAAATCAGGGTAATTTGAGCCCATACATTATTTTGTGAATGAATTATCTAGAATAAGATTTCTGCCCTATATAAAAATAATTCCACCTTCAGGCAGAATAATAGTGGCTAGTGTGAAGAAGGTTGTGGACAAAGAAGGAAAAAGCCATGAGGGGCAGTTTTTAGATTAACATTACTTATTATCATTTTTTTAACCTGGAGAGGAGAAATAGTGGCTGTGAAAAATGGCCCAAACCAAGCCAACCAGCTGGGAAAGTCCCATTTCAGGGCTGCCCTAGAGGTGCTATTTAATTACAGATCATTACACAAATAAATGCTAACTGGAGGTAGATTAACATTTCATTTTTTCTCATGATAACCAGACCAACAGCAGGCACAGCTGGAAGGTTACTGTCATCCAGGAGGGATCTTTTCACTTGATCTTTAAATACAACCACAGAAGATTGCTTCAGTAACAATTACTAGCCACTGCTCTAGAAAATTCCTAGACGGAAGTAAGTACTGCCTGATTCTCCACCTCCTGAGATATATACTAGTGGCCTAATTAAGTACATTAGAAAGTCAATTAGTGGAATTAAGAGCATGAGCTTCAGAGATAGAGACCTAAGTTCTAATTTCAGCTCTGCCCGATTTCTGGCAACCTGATTTTAGCTGAAATAGCATTAAGTTCTTAGATTCACTTTCCCCACTGAGGATATGATTCCTGGGTTGTTGTGAATGTGAATTAAGTATAGATAAGACTCTTAGCCCAAAGCCTAATGTATAATAAACACTCAAGAAATGATAGCTATTAGTATAAAAACTAACTTTAATTATGATTCTTCATTACATGAGACATTTCAGTAATTTCATATTATGCTTGGGAAACATCCAAAGCCTTTAATAAATCCCAGCATGCTTGGCACCCCCACACACCTACCACGCCAGCCTCATGTCTCACCGCTCTTTCTCACAGGCCACATTAGTTTTCCTTCCGCTTCCTTGTTATAACAATTTCTTTCCCCATTTCAGAGCTTTGCACAGTTCTGTTCTTCCCAGATCAATTCTTTACCATTTTTTGAGAACTGATGTTCATCTTTCAATTCTCATTTAAATGTCACTTCCCCATAAAGATCTTTATTCCCCTGCCACAGTCTCTCATCACTCATCATAGTTCTCCTTCACGGCATTCACCAGTTTGCAAAAATACATGTAATATTTATAGTAGGATTGTTGTTTTTTAATCTGTACCTATTCTGCCAACTTTTAAGTTTGAAGAAATCCAGGACTTCACTTTTCTATACACCACAGTGCCTCGCATAGAGGAGACCCTACACAAATTCTGGTGGAATCAACAAGCTCACTAACCCACGTCACTGACCCAGGGGTACACTGAGTTCTAACCTTACAGTCTGAAAGAGTTACTGTAGTTTCTGAGTGCCTAAGTCTATTATGCAGGCCCAGAAAAAAGATGCATTTATTGTGTTTTGGACAAAACACATGCCAGGCCTGCAATTATTAAAACTTTGGCCACTGTTCTTTCGTGTGTTTAATAAATATGCCAATTTTATTATCTTAACATTCAAATATATATGTATATGTGTGTGTGTGTGTGTGTGTGTGTGTGTGTGTGTGTGTGTGTATGGAAAGAGAGACAGACAGACAGAGAAAGAGAGAGAGAGAGACAGACAGACAGACAGACAGACAGACAGAGAGAATGTGTGTATATATAAAAATCTCAGAAAGCCACAAAAGTAAATAAGAAAGGCAGTGGTTCCTATCACATTATTTTTTATTCTAAAGGGTACAGAATATCTCCTTTCTCTTCTATTCTGTTCAAAGCACCCTGTGGCTCTCTGTAAACATGTTTTATTTAATCAGCATTAGAATCATATGACACATACCAAGCTATATTGCACTTTCATATAGCTTAATTTTCTTTGCTTTATATAAATGGCCCATGTGGGAAGGGGGTGTTCCTATTTTCCATTACTAAATGTCACATACATTGTAATAAAGAACACAATATTGAACACATTTCAAAAGAGAACCTCTCATTTCATATTTCTTTTCTTGCTTAGTCAAACTAAATTGCAGACCCAGTTGAAAAATGTCAGTGATTCTCATTCTAATTCATCAACAGTGGTAAATCAAAGAGTGAGCAAAGATACTATGCCTTTAAAATAGAGCAGAACCGTTCCCAAATGTGGAACAGCAGAGCAGAGAAGGGGCTCTAATAACACCCACCCAAAGGCATATCTGCTGTGGGGCAGGACTCATACATGCAGAGATGGGGATTCATAATGAGGATAGGGCAGTGGTTAGTTCAGAGAAGGAAATTAAAGGGATGCCACCATTTCAAAGTACTGTCATAGAATTAATCACTCAAGAGTGTTAAAGACGCCAGCCAAGAACCCAAAGTCCCCTTCCATGGGTTTACACCCAATCCTGTCAACACTGAGAAGCAAGAGAAGATTGTATTTGGGGCCTCCCCACCCCACTTCAGTACTGTACAGTAAACCCTCCAGTGAAATCAGGTCTTAAAGATACTTTATGTGTCCTAAGGAGCAAATCGAGCAGCTAAACTGTTACTAAATGTTACTTCTTTTATTACTATATTCCTATCATTGTTGCTACAACTAGTACTACAGCCACCATGTCATGCCATGTACAAAAAGGGTACTCAGTGCATGAGGCTGGTACACACACACACACACACACGTACACACACACAGAGATATCTGTGTGTATATAATTAACAGTATTTTTCACTTCCACTTTCTAAAAAGGAATTTATAAGATAATCATAATAGAGAGTGTTAGCATAATGATTTACAGAGTATAAGTATTACCTCATTTGAGGTTATAGTCCATAAAGTAGACAGTGCTGATTTTATGCACCTTTTGCAACAAAGGAAACAGAACGATACGTCCAAAAACAGGACCAACATATTCTGAATCGAAGTTCACTTCTTTTCTTCTATTTTTTCTGATGCCTCTTCTTCAAAGAGAAAGGAATTGAGTAGGAAGGAATTGAGGATACAACATAATCCCTTTCCCCTACCAAATATCTATGAAAGTGTAAACTCAAATACTTTCAAATTTGCCCTTTATCCCTTACTCTAAAATGGCAAAAATAAAGTCAGTCTAAGAATTGTGTTTCCTGAGATATCTGGCCCTAGTCAAATAATAAGATGAATAGACTTAATAGATAACAATCCATACTTTTAACAAACCATAATATTATTAAGTGCAGGGAGAGGAAAAAAAAGTGAAACAAAATGTGAAGTAAAAAACCATACCCACACATGTGAAAATTTGATAGATAATAGAGATAAAATTAGAAAGCAATATGGAAAAGATGTATGTTGCTAGAACAATTGGTCATACAGATGGGACAATTAAAATTTGATCCCTACTTCATACCATACAAAAATTGAAACATAAATGGAGTTAAGACTTAAGTGTGAAAAGTGAAGTCATTCAACTTTTATCAGAAAATAGAAAACAAAATATTGCATGTATACGGCCAGGAAATGATTTTCTATTAAGACAACTCATAAAAATTTAAAACTAGAAAAAAAACAGATATAGTTGACTGCATTAAAAGTAAAAATACTGTTGCACTTTAAAAAATGAAAAGACAAGCTGCCATTTAAAAGAATATATCTGCAACTACCTAATCTATAAACAATAACTACCTAACCTACAGAGGATTAAAATTCAGATTATACCATTATCTTCTCCAAATTTATAATAAATAGACAATCACTCCAATAGGAAATGGGAAATCATTAAGAATAAGAACTATCCAAATGAGGAAACTCAAATGACCAAAAGAAACATGAATAAGCTCAATTCTATTAGTAATCAGAGAAATACTAATTAAAATACTGAAACGTAGTTTAATATCCATCAGAATGGCAAAAATTAAAAGCGTTTTGAGAAGATACAGAGAAAGGGAAGTCTCATACTCTGGTCGTGGGAGTATATATTAGATTAACTTCCTTGGAGAGCAATTTTGCAATATTTAGCAAAGTTATGGATATGAATAAGCTTTGATGTTCTTCTGTGATAAAGACCTCATTGTCCTCAGCCTTGGAGTTGGTGGTCAGCCTGGCTGTCTGTGTCCCACATAGACTATCTCAGGGTATCTATACATTTTCAGTTTCTGAAAATTTTCAGAGATAGCTCTTGAAGAAGTGTGGTCACAGCTCTTCAGAAAGGTTTTACGTATTTCATTAACACTATACTGGTTTTTAGTTTTCGATTTGATCTTTACATCATCTGATCTCATCCTCTGAGCAGCATTCTATGAATTGCTATCCCTCTCATTTTATAAGTGAGAAAACTGTGGCTCAACTATATTATGTGGCTTGCTGAAGAAATGACAGGGTTGATTCAAATGCAGATATTCTACCATTCAGTTACCCAGAAATTCTCTTATACGAGACTGTTCTTCTTAATGGTCAGGATCTCAAACTTACATCAATCTGCTTAGAGACTCATAGGCCAAACTCATCATATTATATATGGAGTGAATCTTAAAAACAATCTATTTTAATCATCTAGTATTTTACCACCTTAATTTTGTAGCTTTACTTTTCAAATTGTAATTATACAAAGCTTAATATGAGTACAGATGTTACCTCACATAACTTCAAAACAAAAAACTCTGAAAATTTCACAAATTGGAAATAACCACTCTAATTTGATGGCTATACTTACACTGCTTCTCTTGAGTATTAATATATTCCCAATTAATATTACTATCATCTTTATGTATGAATCACAAATACGTTCATTATTTTTCAACTTGATTTTTTTCACTTAATATATCTAGTGCATATTTTACTTGTCCATACATTACCTTCCTCATTATTTTCAAGTAATGTGTAGTTTTTCATTATTTAACTGGTTTCATATTGATGTGTATTTAGATTCTCCTCATTGGTCATTAAACACAGCCTCATCCAGGTACATGTACGTGTATATATAGGTATATGTGTATATATGTATCTCCCTGTGTAGGTATGTATACATAGAGAGAGAGAGAACAAATTAGATGTTTTTGATGCGTGTAGCAGATTGTGTTCAACATCCATTTTCAAACTTTTGATGTGCACATGTGCAGAGAGCTAGAAAGCTAAAGCTTATAGTCTGTAGAACTGCTGACAGCTAGTAATCCTGATGTATTTCATGTCTCAGTAGAATGATGCAGTGGGGTGAGACTTCCAAGGAGAAAATGGAGCGGAGGTGAGGCTTTTGTGCTTTTGTGTTTGCTGCTGAGGAACAGTCATGGAAGCCTTTGGTTTTCCTTGGCAACCTTAGCAGATATCCCGACACTAAGTAACTGCTTTGTAATCATCAGGAGTCAGGGTGTGGCCATCCATCTTGGTGATGTGGCCTGGTTCTGGAACTGGTAATAAAAACGGAATGTTGTTCTATTGGCCTTATCTGATTATGACGAGGATAGAGAAATATGGGGGTGCCACCCAGTTCCAGGTGAACAAGCCAATAGAACTTTTCAAGTCCCTATCTTTCCCTTACACCATGTGCATCACACATACCCTCATTCAGTCTTGAACGTTACTCACTGTTTTACATGACATTTAAGTTTCTTTCACAATTTTAATAGATTAATCTGACTTAATTTAATCCATACTGATATAAATGTTTTCCTTCCTTTCATTTTTATAGTTATTGAGTCATTTGGTTGTCAAGAATATATTTTTATAAATACGTGTATGGTATGGCTCCTGGTGACTTGTTATTAGAGTTAGATATTAATTTTCTTTTGCCTCTATCATTCTCCTATTTAGCCTATATACTGATTTGATACAAACTGACAATTATTTTTTTAGTCTAAGATCATCTAAGAACTGATGGTCCTTTTTTTATAGCCATACTGTTTTAATAAATTCTATTCATATGCCTTATTATATTTTCAACTTCCTTATCTTCCTAAGGTTGTGTTTAGTTCTTTTTATTTTTATTAAAATATAATTTACATACACATAGCAAAATTCTCCCTTTTCAGTGTGCAGTTCTGTAAGTTTAACAAACACATACTCGTGTAAGACACTCATCGCCTCAGTGAAGATACTCATTACTTCAAAAGATTCCTCCTGCTTTCTTTGAAACTAACTCCTCTGTTCCCTGGTGACTGCTGATAGTTTGGGCTTTACGAAAAATGTCATATAAATGAAATCATACACTATGTAACCCTTGGAGTCTGGCTTCTTTCCTTTAGCATAATGCACTTGAGATCCGTCCATGTTTTTGATTGTATCAGAAGCTAAGTAGCAGTTCATTGTCTGGATGCACCCCAGTTTATTTATTCAGTCCCCAGTGGAGAGGCACTGGGATTGTTTCCAGTTTGGCTAGTTTGAATAAAGCTGCTATTAACATTGGGTGCAGGTGTGAACATAAATCTTCATTTCTCTTGGGTAAATACATAGGATAGAGATTGTTGAGTCATGTGGTAAGTGTGTGTTTAATTTTATTAGAAACATTGAATGTTTCCCCAAATGTTTGTACCATTTTATCTTCCCATTCACGATACATGAGCGTTCTAGTTGCTCTCCATCCTTGTTAACACTTGGTAGTGTCAGTTTTGTTTTGTTTTGCTTGCTATCCTAACAGACGTGTACTGGTATCTCACTGTGGTTTTAATTTGTATTTTCCTACTGACTAATGATGTTGGACATCTTTTTATATGTTTATTTATCATCCACAAATATTTCTAAGTAAGTAACTGCTCAAATATTTTGTTCATTATATTATTGGGTTGTTTTTCTTACTATCATTAAGTATTGAACGTCCTGTATATATTCTGAATACTAGTTCTGTAATCAATATATGATTTGTCTTTTCTATGACTTGTCTTTTAATTATCTTTCAAGGAGCAGACAGTCATCTATTTGACAAAATCAGAATTAGCAATTTATTTCCTTTATGGTTTCCGCTTTTGCTGTCACACCTAAGAAATCTTCTGCATAGCCCAAAAAACCATGATTTTCTCCTCTGTGTCCTTCTAGAAGTTTTGTGTCTTTAGATTTTACATTCAAGTCTATAATCCACTTTGAGATAGTTATTCTTATGTGATACAACATATGAATTAATAATTGTTTTTAATATGGTTATCTAGTTTGTCTACCATGTTTCCCCCAAAATAAGACCAGGTCTTATATTAATTTTTGCTCCAAAAGATGCATTAGGGCTTATGTTCAGGGGATGTCATCCTAAAAAATCATGCTAGGGCTTATTTTCTTGTTAGGTCTTATTTTCGGGGAAACACAGTAGTGCCATTTGTTATCTTTTCTTCATTGAATATGTACTTGTTGAAAATTGGACCTTTCCCTAATGTTTTAAAATCTTGTCTTTATTTTCCTAATAATTATTTCCTCAGGTATAAGACATTGTTCTTGGTGAGGTTGGCATATCCTTTCTTTTTTTCACCTTTTCGTTTATATTTGGTAAATTTTGGTTGCATTTTCAACTTTGCAGCTGAAACTGTTCATTAGATGATCTGCTGCTGATTTGTGTAGATGAATTTGGTGAAGTAAGTGTCTCAGCAGCAGGTCTCCTGGCTATATAAATGATTCATCTTAGATATTGCCAACCTCTGTGGGCATTTTTTTTTTTTTTCTTTTCTCCATCACAAGTTTCCTCATATGGCACTTTCACCAGAAGACAGACTTTCTTACCATTCCATTGCTGACTAGCCTGCTTTACACTCCTACTGCCCCTGGCTTTCCCTGGGCCCCCTGCTAATGCCAGCTTCTATCACCTGTAGGCACAGGCAGCCCTGACTCTGCTCCCACTTCCATGGCCATGTCTTTGTGTGTCTTCACATTTACATTTTCTCTTTATGAGAAGGTTACTCAGCATATACGATACTCTTAAAATGAACTAATGCAAATAAATTAATCTTGGAGAATCGCATAATGTCCAGTAGGCTGGTGCAGATCAATACGTCTCTAAAAGAGGCTGAGGAGTAACTACACAGGTAACTGGAAGAAAATCCAACACCAAAAACTCACTCTTGCATAGAATTAACAGGTAATCTAGAAGCCACAGAATCCCTATTGCTTTATAATTCTCTTCTGGTTTTATTTCTCAAATTTGATAATACTATATCAAAAACGTATAACCATAGTCACTTTTAATTGCATGTCAATTTACGTACTAATTGTCACTGCATACCTGAAAATTAGTATCTATTTACCCTGAGGTATGTTAAATAACTACATAGATAACATACTTTATAAACTTAATCTCTAGTAATAAGATTACAATTAAATGCTTATAGATTATGCAATTTTAAGCTATTTGCTGAGAAACATTATTGTACATACTTATTATTTCCAACTCCTCATTGTCTTTAAATAACTTAAAATACTTATTTAGTCAAAAGGCAACTCATTCAAAACTGTTTTCAAAAAGAGAATCAATATAGTAATAAAATTAAATGAAATTATTAGTATTTCCTATCATTGAATACAACCAAGGTAAAATGCTTATATTTTGAAACCCTAGGAAAATGTTTGAGAAGGAACTCTCTTCCTTATTGTTTATGTGAAAATCAACTGATTTTCTTTAGTAACATGCTATTCAAGAGTTATTTAAGCAACATTAAACTCATGAGTAAGATTAATTATGCAAGACAATGTAATCACTCTTTATACCATTATGATATTTGTATATATTAAAATAACTAAACACACAAAAAAAGTAACTGTAGTTATGTTAATTTCCTCATGGAACTAAACATTTATCTAAAAGAAAAATATTTGGATACCTGATTTTTGTAGTTATCATTTAAATGGATGGAGATAAATTTGTCTAGGTTATCATTTAATAGTTCTGTAGAGAAATTGAATTTTCTCTACATTAGAACACCCAAAGGAAGGAAATTTTGAGATCTCAGTACAGGGCTAACTGGATTTGCCAACATTACCAAACCCGTGCATTATATATCCTGAGGAGAGATACACATGAAACACTTCACATTTGCTGAGATGGTTAAGAAAGCTTGCAGAACATACATCACTGAGTTTCTAACTTCATTTTCAGCATTTTACTTTTTCAGGCAAATTCCAATTACTTGAATCAAGAAACCAAAATGGAGGTCAATTAAGATCTCTTCCTGAAAGAGCTGAAAAGTCATCAAGTGTGAATAAAGGAGTCAGAGAGACTGTGACAGCAAGGCTTTGAGATAAGGATCTTTCTCTTCTGAGGGTGTGTCCCAGAAAGCCACGTGTGAAGGACCTCATATTTTGAGTGAGAGACAAGAGAATTCCTCCAACACAGGACAAAGAATGGACCTGAATTATCTACCCCCAAGCAAGGAGTGCAAATGCAGGACCTGTAAAAATACACTCTTAATCCTGAACTGGAAGAAGCAATTACAGATGCTCTTGTTGGTAATAGAAATATCCCAGACCTCCCAGCTTGATTAATTTCATGTCAGCTATATGCATAAGTGTTTTTTACCTACTTAAAAAAAAAAATCTGCTCTTAGATGTCAAAGCAAATTTCAGCCCAGCAAAAATGCTAAAGGGTATAGTTCTGATGTTTACCAAGTATCTGAGATAACTCCATTTTTAATAGAAATGGCATTTTAAAAATATAAATTAAACACTTCAAAAATGTGTCACCCTGATTCTCAAACCCTCCCTTTTGATTTCTTTTGTCCATGCCTCCCAGGTTGTACAAGCAACAGTAGCTATTAATGCACTTTGTAGTTAGTTTCAAATGGTAACTATTATTATTGCTTAATACCAATTCTAGTCTTTCTCCAATTGCCTCATCCTTAAACAAAATTGTCTTGCTTAAAACCACATTGAGGTTTACATTTTACAAATGAATTGCCATGAGAGTCTCAAAAAATCCTAAATAATTATTATTATATTTAAGAATAAAAATACTAGGAAAAAAACAAAAATGTTAGATGGTTTATATTGACTTCAAGTATATCTTCAGAGGATTTGAATCTGCTCACAGTTATGAAGAATTTTTCTCAGATAAGGAGGACTTAACCTGACCAACCCAAACAGGAAATATGACCAGATTCTCAGGATTTTAGGAATTGAAGAGACTATGCAAATAAATTAGTCTAAGTTCCTTATTTGACTGATGAAGAAATGGAAATCATCAAGTTATCAGGGTGGCTGGCTAGCTCAGTTGGTTAGAGCGTGGTGCTGATAACACCAAGGTTGCCAGTTCAATCCCTGCGTGGGCCATTGTGAGCTGTGCCCTCCTTAAAAAAAAAAAAAAAAAAAAAGTCAAAAAGTTATTGAATCATTGGATAACTAAGGTTATACACCTACCAAATGACAATACTGAATTGACTATAAGTTCCATATAGCTCAATATGGGGCTCTTTTTGCTACATTATGATTTCTTTAAAGACATTTTCAATCTGAAAACCCACTAAATAGCTTTCAGTTTCCTGGCGTCTAAGTGTATGTGTATGTGTGTGTATATATATATATATATATATATATATATATATATATATATATGCAACTGCACGTGTGTATAATTTGTTTCAAATGTCATAGAACCCTGGAACTTTCCTCTGCTCTATGATGCTAGCATAGGAGGCATTTCCTTCGTCTTTGTGTCCCTTAAGCAAAGAAAAGGACAGGTCCTGGGGAAATTACTGCTTGATGATTTCCTCTCATCAGTCAAATCTCTTATTTTAGGGTCATTTTCTTTACTTATTTTCAAGCATCCCTTTGTTACAGCAACTGATATTAAATGTTTTTAAAGAAAAATTACTACTCAGTGAGACTCTGCAGTTTGAGTATTTCATGTTCATTCCACTTATATTATTCCAATCTATCAGCATTAAACTTCAATCTAGAAAATGGCAAGAAGAAATTGGTGTATTTTGAAAGGCATACAATTAAACTAGGTACTCAGGTACATCAACAATATTACATCTCCAGATATAAACTGAAAGTCCTTCCAGCAAAGTGGAGGAGGAGTGGATTTGTTTGGAACTGTGGCTATTAGAATGCGGCTGAGCACCCAGCCCTTACCTGGACACCTTCAGACAGCCGCTCCATTTCTATATTCCCATTTAGTGCTCCATTAATGTCAGATAAGTCTTACCCTCTGATATTTTTCATGGACTATGTAAAAGGATACATATTTCAAAAAGGAATTAATCAGATGTAGTAAAAATACATAAAATCTGTGAAAATATTTATCGAGCATATGAAAGGAAATTTTGTTCATAAGTAATTTTAAAATAGGAAACTATATGTATCTCCTTTCCCAATTTTAAAACTGAAAGCCTAGAAGGATGATTATTATTTGCAATTACTTAATTTCAGTGCCTCGGAAGATGATTGTGCTGTAAAAGATACCATCATTAAAAATAATCTTTGTGATAAGAATTAAGTTGAACCACTTCCAGGTATCGCTCAGTATTTTGTTACCTAGTGACTACCCTTTTCTAGGTTAGGGCCCAGAAATCACCAGTTATGTGAATATGTTTTTGTTTGTTTATAACCCATTGTGAATTGAACGTAGCAATTACTGGAACAAAATCTAGAAACAAAAATTTACAGGAGAACTTAAATATTGCCTCATTAAATGGTAATATTAGAGTTTGTTAGCCTGTTGTTGTTTTTTTCCTGCCAATTTTGTTTCTTAACCAGAAGTCTAAGATAGAACAACTGACATAATTTGCTCATAAGACTTTATCAGAAACAAAACTATTTTATTTAAAATTGTATCTTATTACATTCTCAAAAAATTCATGTAAGCGTGGAAAAAATAAGGATTTTCACATGATAAAAATTATTATTATGAATGACCCATAGAAATGTTTTTTAAAGTAAACAAGAGTTGTTGAATCTTATTCTTCAGGTAAACAACCCAAAATCTTAGACAAATGTACTTAACCTCTAGAAAATAATAATTTATTAGGATTTATTAATAGTTGAAAATTAAATTAGAACTGTTTTAGAAACTCTTGGAAGAGATACTTCAAGTAAATGTTGTAGGGGGAAAAGAAACAAAAAACTCGGTGTCATCACAGAATAATCA
The DNA here is from genome assembly GCF_036562045.2 of Rhinolophus sinicus. NCBI lineage: Eukaryota > Metazoa > Chordata > Mammalia > Chiroptera > Rhinolophidae > Rhinolophus > Rhinolophus sinicus. The sequence goes on along the minus strand of NC_133756.1, from coordinate 56,849,308 downwards.
GTTATTCAGGGGACATTTTAAAAATCAAGATTTGGATAAACACAGACTCTAACAACACATGGAGTCTGCTAGGAAATATAAACAGCAGTTGTTCCTAAAGGGCAACCTGATTGTTGCAGATGGACGGTATGCCTCTCACAGGAAGAGGAGGAAATATGTTACCCATGTTGACAATGGGTAATTATTCTCCGTAGTTCGTGAGAACTGAGTTTCTCACAGGATAAAGAGAAAGAAAGAAAGCACCAGCACCCCCCACCCCATTGCCTTACACAAGGGTGAGAAACAAAAATCAGGTAAAATTGCAACAGAGAGAGGCCACCACCAGTGGGGGAGGCATCTGCAACATCTTTGGGCTCAAAGAATGGGGACAGCCCCCTGGGCTTCTTTGCTGAGGAGGAACCTTGCTCCTTCCTGGGACCCCAGCTGGGTACCCACCCAGTCTGCACAAAGCGATGGGTTGGGCAAGGTGTCACTGCAGGGGCTGCCCTGCAAAGGCCTGTGATACTCTAGTGTTATCAGAACTGTTAGGCAAGAACATCAATTGCATAACTCTGGCAACCACCTGGAGATAAGAAGATGGCAACTATGAACTGCTCCAGGATTCTGCCCTCCTGTTAATCAGGAAAGAAAAAAATGACAGAAACTGCCATTCTAGCAATTCCATTTACTGGCTTAACATGGAATGACTATTTTGTTACTCTTCTACTTCAAAATTAACCCTAGCCTGGAGACATAGCTGCCACAGAATTCAAGGGGACATCCTTTTATGTTCCTTTCAATCTTTTTTCTTTGTGTCTCCATTGTTTGGTAGGCACAAGTTAGCACTATATTATTGTTACTCTTTCAAAACAGCCTGACTGTTTATTCAGGTTTATCAGAAAATAGATCCTAAAGATATATTAGTTTCATAGAGCTTGAAAGAAACACGTGTGTTCTCCACATTACTATGAAATGAAAATGAACATATTAATTTTTTTTAATAGAAGCAAAAAAAATGGCTTTGAATTAACAGAAACATGGATATTTTATAACATTTAACTGCCAATTTCTATTACGCACATGCACTGATAAGTAGGCAAACAGATAAGATTCAGAGTGACAGACTGGGAAAAGAGAAATAATACTATTTCAGAAGACATCTGGGTTAGTCAGACAATCACAGTCAACATTTAGTAAATACATATTAAATTCATATAGATTTGACAAGCTCTATCAGAGTGCTCATTTTACTGAAGACATTTTGGACTTTAATTTCAAACTGCAGAGTAAGCTTCTCAAGAGTCAAATTCTCTTTGTAATTGATACAATCTGTTCATCTAGATTGCATTTTTAATTAAATAAATAAGTATAGAACAGAGAGATCAACTGGTATTTGAACAGCAAGCAAGTTCCTCAAAATATTGCTGAATGTGTACAAATTAAAAACATGGAAGTACTACTTCTCTTTATAATTATATTTAAAGCTACTTTTTCCCCCTCAATAATAAATGTGGCTGTTGTTGTTTTAAATTCCCAAACACTTGAAAATCAATATATGCCATAGATCAAATGACTTGATATTTTGATAAATTTTAAAACATTTAATCTTATGTCTCATACCACATTCATTGAATAACTGTTCCCCAGCCATGCACACTACCTTAACCATACTCTACAGTCCAATGTCAAGGTGGGAAGGGCTCTGACATAAAGGGGCCTTCCTAACATTCTATTTAGGCCTACTTTTGATTAGAGTATTTCATCCAACACGAGGAAGTCACATAACTTTCCCGTTTCTTTCTTCTGTCTTTTTTTTTTAGGTCCAGTGTATTCTTAACATCCCCTGGCTAGGTTAATTTGGCTGTCCTAAGTGATTAATTGCTGTGTTCAGAAGTAAATATCCTGTGCCACATCAAATTTCTTTATATGTCCTGTGTGTGGTCCTCCCTGCATTCAACTACAGATATGTATATACGATGATTGAGTAAAAACATACACTCTCCCACCCCTACTTCTTTTTATCACACAGAACAATTCCAAGTGAGGACTATTCCTAGGCCAGTATAGCACAAAGAAGAGAGACTCAATGTGTTACAAAGCACCACAATTAATGACATTTTATACTCCCCAAAAGTGTTTTTATCTGAAAATTTTCATTTTGCGTGTTGTCAAAATACCTTAATTAGAAGTTGAATATCAACAGGATTTTGGGCTGTGCCCCTTGGGGAGGGGTGTGTGTGGGAAGAGAGTGACTGAATGTTGAGTGATGAAAGGATAGATTATCAGAAGCTGTTCAGGCTTACGAATGCCTCTGTGCTTCTCTATGCTCCCCAGCCTTTCTGGAAGTTAGGTTGGACATATGAAAGCAAACCTGGCCAAGAGAGTAGGAAGTAAGTCATTTCTGATCTCACTGGTCTCAGGCAGTTAGGGGATACTCTGTCCCTTTCTCCTTATCTTCCCATCACCCTGAATGACTTTGGATGCTACATGTTCTGTATAATGTGGTCTATGTCCCCTCTAGAATGGAAACTAGCTTAGGAAGTTACCCCACAAGAATCAGTGTCTGGGGTGATTGAGAATTGAACTTGTATTGTTTTAAACCACTGAGATTTGAGGGCCTGTCTGTTGTATCAATTACCCTGACTCATATAATACGGGGAGACAAATCACCAATTTTTAAATTTTAAACCTCTAAATTTTTCAAAGCATCACACTTTATAATTGAAATTAGAGATTTTGATATCTATCTATCTCAAATAACAGAAACCAACTCTGAATAGTTTATTTCAAAAAAAAACACAACTGCTTTCTTTAAAGTATATTGGGTAGTTTATGTTTCTTCTGGGTTACAGTGAAAATTTATAGAGGCTTCATGGCTGAACCCAATGCTCCAAATCACATGGCAGAACTACTTGAATAGGGATATTACTGCTGCTTCCCTATGTGCAGAACTTTCAGCTTCTGCCAACTGATAGAGTTGGCCACTTAAAGGTACCTCTCGACTCTCTGCTGCTCAGGAATTTAGAGCTGCCGTCACCCACACACTGCTTGGTCCTTTGCCTCATGAGCCTCCTCTTCAAAACATCACCTGTACCATAACGGAGAAGTGAGGCTAGAAAAGTGAGTAAATGGATTCCCCAGAGAGAAGCAGGGAGCCAACAATTTGGGGAATTTCCCAAACACATGGACAATGTTCAGGGGCTACCCATAGGTGGCCAAAATGATCCATTTCCACTACAACCATGTCCATACTGCTAGCACAGACTGTAATGGATGCAATAAACACTCAAAAGTTATCTATAGAATGCATGAAATAACAAAGAGTGACCAGGATTGAAGTGTTCAGTTACTGCTATTCACACAGCATCATTTTAAATAACACAAGAGTGATTGGACTGTAGCACGTGGCCATATGGCTCCCATGAGTTCAGCAGAATTATTATTTCAGTCCCATCCAGTTCAATAGCAATCAAAGCCAGAGCTACAGAGCATGAGCTCCAGCTGACACCCTCAGTCCCTTGCTCTGGACTAAGAGCAGCTCAGAGCTTAATAGGACACTGAAGAAAACTGACTAGGCTTCCACTATCAAAGTGAAGTGGGGAATTAGAGCAATTTTCCTGACACTCCAGGCAAAAATGGGCGGTTTGCCTGGATTATCTAGGTCACTGCTTCAAGCTCTCAGATTCATTTTGCCGGTGGAGAACTGTCCTATTAGTTCCAGTTACCACCGAGTAACTAACTCAGAAATATGCTCAGGGTAAAAACAGCTTCATTCCTAACAATCCCCTTTTAACTGTGTTTCGATGCCCATGATTTTTGGTCACATTGATCCAGGCTGGGTTGAAAAGAGCAACCCCTTGGAGATGGATTATAAATGCCACACATTCTTAACTTGCTGTCATGTATAAAGCAGAATGTGTCAAATGAAATGATAGAAAATGAGGAGCCAGTTCTCTTTCAGGCTGACTTGTAGGATTCCCCCATGATTACGATAGGAATGAATCAGCCGTAATGATATTTAGGTTACTAATGGCATTATAATAAAGTGTGTAATTTAGGTTAGTCTCCATTATGTCAAGAGAATTGCCTCATACTTACCTCCTTTTCTGACGTCTCAGCTTTGCCCCTGTGGCTTACTCAGGGCACTGTTAATTGACACAATTAAGAGTGAAGAGTGATTTACAAGAACCAGAAGAGCCGCTGGACCAGGGAGGTTTATGTACTGGGGAGAAGGTTTTATATACTCTGTAGTGAGTTCCTTCCTGATACCCCACTTCTTCTCTTGATCAGTGAAAAAAGGCGGGGGAGGGGGAACTAACAATGTTAGTGCTGCTGAAACCAGAGTCACTCATTTTATTTGTTTAAATCAAGCACCATTCTCATTTCCTCTTAGAGGTAGGGACGTGGCTGTAGACTTGCCTAGTTGTCATCCATTTTCCCATCAGTTTGTTTTTTTATTTCTCCTCATTATTTTCTGATACTATAATAAATTACAATAAAACATCAACAACACCCACAGTATTTTCAGAAATCATTTTCCCATGCTGAGAAAGGCAAAGGATACAATGGAATAAACAAATTTTCTTCATTATGTAAGGAAAATTCATGCCCATTCCCATTAAGTGAATTTAGCTTTTGAGACACATATAACACTTCAGCCTACAGCTCACTGCTGAAATCCTTATTTACCAAGCAACCATTTGATCCATCTAGCTTAACATCTCAACTAGGGAAATGATAAAAGCCTGGCAGTAAGTGGTTGTTTTTCCCATGCAGAGTCAGGGAACAAAAACAGGGACCCGCATCTGTACCGATTTTAGTTCTATAAGCCTTGCATCTCTTCTTAGGAGATCAGTACTCACAAACTGCTGTTAACTGGGATAATTATACAGTACTCAGAGCAGAAAGCATAATAACATTGTGAATGTCCACGGGCTTGAACAATTTGGACTGATTTTGTATGGTGTATAATTTACAGTAAAGATTCAGAATGCCTTCTTTTTTTCTTTTAAGAACAGCTTTTATCCTTTTGCTCGAGCTCATTATACTTCGAGACATGTATTCACAGTCAAATCTGATACAGATAAATCTAAACATCTGTTGTACTAAAATAATGTTGTTGGCATTTACACAGTACTGTCTCGGGCCATGGCTGTCTGTGATTGCCGCAGCCCTAGAAATAGCTGAAGCTCACCCCCATCTAAAACCAAGTCTAGAACGGGTAAATGACATCAAGACATTAATACAATTGTTAAGCAATTAGCCACTTAGGAAATACATATGAACGAGAAAGGTCATCTAAAACTAGTATGCAGAAACCAGGAAACACTCAAATGGATAAAGTAATTAAATGAATAATATATTAAGCTATACATAAGCTGTGACTATAGTGCAGTAAAAACACAGCAAATGAATTTTTACAAAACACACTTCAATAAGCTTCACTCACTTGTTCCTTCATTCAGGCATTCAACAAGCAACTGTTAGCTTTAGGGGGAAAAGGGCACTCTGAGGAGTGCTGAGACTACATGGCTGAGCAAGACACTGTCCTGGAGAATTTCAGAGATTAGCTTCTGGGTAAATGTATGTAATCGGCAAACACAGTAGCAATCAATACTTCTGGGATAAAATGGAATTTTACCTCTTTCACAACTAATCAATTTATATTATTTTTTTCTATTAAGTAAGCATGCTCAAAGAAATCCAAGTCACATAGAAATTATAGTATACAGATAAAGAAAATGACAAAAATATCATACTGCCTGCAATTAATTCAGTAAACCATTGTGTTGAGTAAATCATAGCATCTGTTTTAATGGCCTAACCCACTTGCTAATAAAACACTAGCTAGCCAAGAATTTAGACATGTTATAATAGCGTGCTGAATATTCAGCTATTGAAACTTATTTTTCACCATTTGAAATTCATCAAGGTCAACTACAAAAGTTGATTCCATAGAATTATTATTTGTTACTTTCTAAATATAAAAGTATATTTCAAGAAATAAAGAATATCAATGGCTTTGTAAATTGTAATCAGTAGTTAATGTTTCCTTTTTTCCAAAGAAGTTCTAAGATCTACAGACTTAAATGGAATATGGTATAAGAACAGAAGAGTTGAAATGGATTGCATTATTGAATAGACATGAAAAAAGCTGATAGCATTAAAAAAAGGATGAGATGAATATCTTTTTAAACTTTTAAATACTTAATATTTATTAAATATTCCAGATAAGCAAAAAAGTCATAAAGAATTAAGTAATAAATATCTGTGTACTCACAACTGAGCTCAAGGAATATTACAGTTGTAGCAACTCCAGGTCTATGATTGCATTTTCATACATTACTACCTGTTGCGTCCCACTCAACGAGAGTTGTGGGGAGCAAGGAGGGTGGTGCAGGGTTAAGAAGAGACAGTAGTCATGAATAGAGTTTAAGCAGACTAAGGGACCCCCAATCTCAAGGACTGGAAGCCCCAAATCGGCCTTGCATCAGCTTTTATTAGTTCGGTGAGGAAGTAAAGGAGATAAAGCTTGTCAATCTCAAGATCTGTGAATCCTATACATCATTATAGGAAACCAATTTAAGTCAATCACCCTTGCCTGCAGGCAGCTGGACCTTAAGTCTCAACTTCCCCGAGGGACATAAACCTGTATGCATATGAATAGATGGAGAACACCTCATTGAATCACTTCCCTTGAAGGTTTTGGGAAGGAATGCAGCCACAGTGGCTGAGGCTTCCCTTAGCCTGAGGAAGGTGGGGGGCTGTGCCCGCCTTGGTGAATCCTGTGGGTTCTCCTGTTGGTCCCCACTGTGACTGCGTCTGGCTTGAGTTGTTCCTTCCGTGAGGAATCTTACTCATCATTGACTGTCCAGTCATCTTTCTGGGACCAAACAGGGAGGCATAAGGTGCAAACAAAGGTTTAGCAAAGTCCCTGAAAGGATCCATGTTACAGACTCTCCTTTCTCAGGTGCAAGGAAACAAACGGTTAAGCTGTTGCGTGGCGACAACTACCAATCACTAGCATCTATTGACTTTTTAAAATAAACTATTTTTAGAGCAGTTTTATGTTCACAGCAAAATCGGGTGGAAAGTACAATGAGTTCCCATGTCTCCACACATGCATAACCTCTCCCACAATCAACATCCTGCCCCACAGTGGTACATTGGTTACAATCAATGAACCCACACTAACACATTGTGATCACCAAAGCCCATAGTTTATTTTAGCGTTTATTCTTAGTGCTGTACATTCTAAGTGTTGTGACAAATGTATAATAACATGTATCCACCATTGTATTATCATACTGAGTAGTTTCACTGCCCTAAATATCCTCTGTGTTCTGCCTATTTTTCCTTCCTTCCCCAACCCCTGGAAACCACTGATTCTTTTAACTATTTCCAGTTTTGCCTTTTCCACAATGTCATATAGTTGGGATCATACAGCATGTAGCCTTCTCAGATAGGTTTTTTCAATCAGTAATGTACATTCAAGTTGCTTCCATGTCTTTTGGATTTCTTACATAGGCGATCATGTCACCTGGTAACAAAGGCAGTTTTATTTCTACCTTCACATTCAGCATACCTTCTATTTCCTTTTTATGTTTATTGCATTAAATAGGACTACCAGTATCATGTTGAAAAAGACTGGTGAGAAAGGGCATCCTTGTCTTGTTTCTTATCTTAGCAGGAAAACTTGGCATTTCTCACCATTGATTATGATGTTTGTTGAAGGTTTTTGTAGATGTCCTTTATCAAGTTGAGGAATTTGCCCGTATTCCTAATTTGCTGAGAGTCATTATCATGAATGAATTTTGGATTTTGTCAAATACTTTTTCTGCATCTATTATTGATATAATCATTGATTTTTCTTCATTAACCTGTTAGCGTGATGAATTTTAGGTTGGTGAAAAATTAATTGCAGTTTTTGCAATTTTGTTTTTTAACCTTTTAAACCACAATTACATTTGCAACAACCTAACACATGATTTTTAAATATTGAATCAGCCTTGCATATCTAGAGTAAATCCCACTTGGTCGTGGTGCATAATTCTTGTTATACATGTTGAATTTGATTTGCTAATATTTTGTTGAGGATTTTTACATCAGTGTTCATGGGAGATATTACTCTGTAGGTTTTTTGTTTGTTTGTTTGTTTTTTGTTTTTTTTTCATGTAATGTCTTTGCTTGATTTTGGTTTCAGGGTAATAAGGGCCTCATAGATAGAAGCATTTTTTCTACTACTATGATCCGAAACAGATCATAGAGAACTGGTATGATTTCTTCCTTAAATCTTTGATGGAATACACCACTGAAACCATCTGGGCCTGAATCTTTCTGTTTTGGAGGACTATTAATTATTGATTCAGTTTCTTTAATAAATGTAACCTTATTCAAATTGTCTATTTCTGTTTGCATGAGTTTTCGCAGATTGTATCTTTCAAGGAATTGGTCCATTTGATCTAGGTTATCAAATGTGTAGACATAGAGTTATTCATAGTATTCCTCCATTGTTCTTTTAATTTCAGTGGCATCTGTAGTGATGTCCCCTCTTTTATTTTTGATATTGGTAATTTGTGTCTTCTCTCTTTTTTTGTTAGTTGTCCTAGCTAAAAGTTTATTGATTTTACTAAACTTTACAAAGAAACAGTTTTTTTGTTGTTGTTTTTAAAATTTTCTCTATTAATTGCCATTAATAAAATTAATTTGATTTATGTTGTTATCTATTATAATTTTTATTGTTTCTTTTCTTCTGCTTATTTTGTATTTAATTTGTTCTTCTTATTCTAATTTCCTAAGGTGGAAGCCTAGATTAATGATTTTAGATTTTTCTTCTTCTCTAATATCTGCATTCAGTTTGGTACATTGCCCTCTAAGCGCTGCTTTTACTGCATTCCACAAATTTTGATAAGCTGTATTTTCTCTTTCATTTAGTTTAAAATATTTTTAATTTTTCTGAGGTTTCTTCTTTGACCTTGTTTGAAGTGTGTTTTTTAATCTCCAAGTATGTTGGGATTTTTCACCTATCCTTCTGTTATTCACTTATAGTGTACCTCTATTGTGTTATGAGAGCAGATATTATATGATTTCTATTTCTTTAAATGTGTTAAGCTTGTAGTTTGGCCAAGAATTGATCTATATTGGTGAATGTTTAATGTGAACTTGAGAAGAATGAGTATCCTGCTGCTATTGGGTGGAACAGTCTATAGATCTCAATCATAACATCTTGATTGATTATGATGTTGAGTTCAACTATGTTCTTATTAATTTTCTGCCTTCTGAATGTGTCCATTTCTTCTTTTTTTATTTTTAAATAAATTTTATTGTGGAATATTGGGGAACAGTGTGTTTCGCCAGGGCCCATCTGCTCCAAGTCAAGTCATTGTCCTTCAATCTAGTTGTGGAGGGCACAGCTCAGCTCCAAGTCCAGTTACCGTTTTCAATCTTTAGTTGCAGGGGGCACAGACCACCATCCCATGCAGGAATTGAACCAGCAACCTTGTTGTTGAGAGCTCGTGCTCTAACCAATTGAGCCATCTGGCCGCCCCTCCGGCAGCTCAGCGGCAGCTCATTGTCAATCTAGCTGTGGAGGGTGCAGCACACTGGCCCATGGGAGAATCAAACTGGCAACCCTGTTGTTCAGAGCTCTCACTCTAACCAGTTGAGCCATCCAGCTGCCCCTGAATGTGTCCATTTCTGATAAAGGTATGTTAAAGTCTCCAACTATAATAAAGGATTCATCTATTTCTCCTTGCATTTCTCTCAGATGTTGCCCCACATATTTTGACACTCTCTCTTTTAGGTGCATACATGTTAAGGATTGTTATGCCTTCTTGGAATATTGACTACTTTATGATGATGTAATAGCTCTCTTTATCCCTGATAACATTTCTTGCTATGAAGTCCGCTGTACCTAAAATTAATATACCTGGCTTCCTTTTGATTGTTAGCACAATATAATTTTCTTTCATCTCTTTACTTTTTATCTATGTCTTTAAATATGTCTTCATATTTACATGTCTTCACATTTAAAGTCGGGTTTTTTTATAGATGATATATTGTACGTTCTTGTTGCTTGATCTTCTCTGATGATCTTTTAATTGGTGTATTTAGACCATTGATACTTAAAGTAATTATAGATATAATTGGAGTAATGCCTACCATATTCTTTACAGTTTTCTATCTGTTGCCCTTGTTCTTTTTTCCTATATTTGTCTTACACATTATTTCTGCCTTTGTGATTTTTAATTGAGTGTTTTATAGGATTTAATTTTCCTCCTTTCTTAGCCTATCAATTATAATACTATTTTAAACTATTTTTTAATGATTGCTCTAGAATTTTCAATATAAACTAATCTAATTCCACTTTTAAATAGCATTATACACACATTGGCATTCACTGTTGCTAATATTATTTTGAACTAAATGTTAACTCAATTAAGAATAAGAAAAATAAAAGTTTCTATTTTATGGTCATTTATTTTATATTTTTGTCTACTCTATCATAAATGTTTTAATTAATTTTTATTAAATTTATTGGAGTGACGTTGGTTAGTAAAATTATATAGGTTTCAAGTACACAATTCTATAATACATCATCTAACCACTTGATTGATTGTGATGTTGAGTTCACCACCCAGAGTCAGCTCTCCATCTATCACCATGTATTTGTCCCCCTTTACCCTCCTCTATCACCCCCTTCCCCCATACCCTTGGATAACCACTAAACTATTGTCTATGTCTATGATTTTTGTTTGTTTGTTTGCTCGTCTTATTGGTTTGTTGCTTTCAGTTTTAGAGCCCACATGTGAGTGAAGTTATATGGCTCTCAACTTCTGTTTGACTTATTTCACTTAGCATGATAATCTCAAGATCCATTCATGTTGTTGCAAATGGCAGTATTTTATCTTTTCTTATGGCCAAGTAATATTCCATTGTATATATGCACCACATTTTCTTTATTCAATCTTCTATTGAAGGACACTTTTGTTATTTCCATGTCTTGGCCATTGTAAATAATGCTGCAATGAACAAAAGGGTACATATATCTTCACAGATAAATGTTTTCAGATTTTTTGGGGTCCTCTGTCATAAATTAATTGACCTTTTCTGCGTGGGTTTAATTCTGGTCTCTCTGTTCTTTTCCATTGATCTATGTGTCTGTTTTTATGCCAATACCATACTGTTTTGATTACCATAGCTTTGTAATTTTGATTGAAATCAAGGAGCATGTGGCCTCCAACTTTATTCTTTCTCAACATTTCTTTGGCTATTTGGAGTCTTTAGTGGTTCCATATAAATGTTAGGATCTGTTATGTTTTTGTGAAAAATGCCATTGGACTTGTGGTAGGAATTGCATTGAATCTGTTGATCGCTTTGAGTAGTATGGACATTTGAACAATATTAATTCTTTGAATTGGTGAGCACAAATATCTTTCCATTTATTTGTGTCTTCTTCACTTTCTTTTATCAATATTTTATAGTTTTCAGTGTACAGGTCTTTCACTTCCTTGGTTAAATTTATTCCTAGGTGTTTTATTCTTTTTGATGCAATTGTAAAAAGAAATGTTTTCTTAATTTCTTGTTCTGATAATTCATTACTGGTGTATAGAAATGCAACAATTTTTTTTATATTGATTTTGTATCCTGCAAGTTACTGAATTCATGTATTAGTTCTAACAGTTTTTGGTGGAATCTTTAGGATTTTCTATACATAATATCACGTCATCTGCAAATAGTGACAATTTTACTTCCTTTTCTTTTTGGATGCCTTTTTATTTCCTTTTCTTACCTAATTGCTCTGGCTAGGAGTTCTAACACTATGTTGAATAAAAGGGTCATTGTGGACATGGACATCCTTGTCTTGTTACTTATGTTAGAGAAAAAGCTTTCAGTTTTTCACCATTGAGTATGATGTTAGCTGTGGGCTTGTCATAGAAGGCATTTATTATGTTAGGATACTTTCTCTCTATACCCACTTTGTTAAGAGATTTTATCATAACTGGATATAGAATTTTATCAAATGCTTTTTTTCCTGCATCTATTGAGATGATGGTATGAATTTTTACCCCTGGTTTTGTTAATGTGGAATATAATATTGATTGATTTAAAGATGTTGAAACATGCTTGCATCACTGGAATAAATCCCATTTGATCATGGTGTGTAATCTTTTTAATGTGCTGTTGAATTCTGTTTACCAATATTTTCTTAAGGATATTTGGATCTACGTCCATTAGGGATATTTTTCTGTAATTTTCTGTTCTTGTGACATCCTTGACTTGTTTTGATATCAGAGTAATGTTGGCTTTGTAAAATGAGTTTGGAAGTATTCCCTCATCTTCTACATTTTGGAAGAATTTGAGAAGGATTGATAATAATTGTTCTTTGAATGTTTGGTAGAATTCACCAGTGAAGCCATTTGGTCCTGGACAATTGTTTTATGAGAGCTTTTGATTACTGATTCAATCATTTTACTAGATAACAGTCTATTTAAATGTTCTACTTATTCATGATTTCGTCTTGGTAGGTTGTATGTTTCTAGGAATTTATCCATTTCTTCTAGGTTGTTTCCTCTGGAGTTTTTAATCTCAGAGTTGTCACACTGCCTCCAGCAATTCGTCAATTTCAGATCCTGTTTTCCTCCCCCAACACTTGTTCTCAAGGAGGTTTCTGCTCATGGCTTTCTGCTCTGGTAAGCTGTGATTCTCTGAATCTGCTTCTCTGTTTCCTCAGTTTTGGGGTCAACGATTTCTCCCCTGACTTCATTTCTCTGTTGGATCTAAGAAGTATTATTAATTTTTCTGTTTGTTCAGCTTTTTACTTGTTTTTAGAATAGAGTGGATACCTTTAATCTCCTTACCTACTGGACTAGAAACTAAAAGTCACTCATTTATTTATTTATTTTCAATTTACACACGTGTACTTATATTTTACTGTATGTACATGAATTCCTAAATAATTCACAATATTATCTTTTGTTTTTAAATGTTTTATAATTGCTATGATGCTTTAAACATTGTTTGCATCTTTGTTCAATTTTGTGAAATTCATTCCTATTAATAAATACAGCTCTAGATTACTCATTTTTATGATGGCAGTATTTTTCATTGTATGAATAGACTATAATTTCTTTATTTGTTTTATAGTTGATGAGCATTCAGGTTATTTTCAGTTTTTTGCTATTATAACACTACAATGATCATTCTTGTCCAAGTATAATATAGATATAAATATAAATATAAATATAGACATAGATATACATATATATATATATATATATATATATATATATATACACACACACACACATATATATGAGCTTTTTCTATGAGCAGGTCTTTAGACTTTGGTAAAGGTACACTTAGAAATAGACATGTCTCCATGTGGCATGTTAGTACCATGTTTCCCCAAAAATAAGACCCGGTCTTGTATTAATTTATGCTCCAAAAGACACATTAGGGCGTATGTACAGTGGACATCATCCTGAAAAATCATGCTAGGGCTTATTTTCTGGTTATGTCTTATTTTTGGGGAAACATGGTATAAGTACTTTAAATGGCAGCAATTCATGTCAACTTCCACATTATTTTTTTCTGAAGTTATTTGCCTAAGAAGGTGCTTATGGTTGAAGTGACTTGCTGTTTCTCCTTTCCTATTTCTCCTTTCACCATCATCATTTTCTCATTTTACCTGAACCTACTAAGATGGCTAAGGTAAATAATACTGACAATGTCAAATGCCAGTGAGACGTGGAACAATGAAAACTCTCAGGAACTGCTGGTGAATGTAAAATTATATAACCACTCTGGAAAGTGGGTCAGCAGTTTCTTAAAACATTAAACATATGCTTAATATATGACCTAGCAATCCCACTCCTGTGTATTTGTCTAAGAAAAAGGAAAACCTATGTTCACACAAAAACCTACACATAAAAGTTTAAGCAGTTCTATTCATGATTGCCCCAAACTGGAAACCACTCAAATGTCCCTCAGTGGATAAATGGATAAACAACAGTGGTACATCTATACAATTGAATACCCAGCAACTAAAAGGAATGAATTTATATAAATCTCCAAGGCATTATGCTAAGTGGGAAAAAAGCGTATCTCAAAAGGTTACATAGTATATGAATCCATTTATATACCATTCTGCAAAACACAGATATGTAGTGATGGAGACCAGATCAGTGTTTGCCAAGGGTATGGTGAGGGGTGGGCGGGAGAATGTGACTACAAAGGCATCAAAGCAGCACAAAGAACCTTTTGGGGGGAGGGGCTGATGCAACCATTCTGTTTCTTCACTGTCATGGTGTTGCCATGACCTCAGACCTGTGCTAAAATTCACAAAACTGCACACAAAGAATAACAAATTTTTCTATATGCTAATTTAAAGCAAAATAAAAAATAAAATAAAATGAAAATGTGTGTAACCATTTGGAACTTCACCATGGAACACTGCTCCAAATCATACAATTCCCTTGAGTACCAAAATGATAGTTTGAAACATCGTGGTTCATTTAGAGGAAGTCAATAACTCTAATGACTGTATAACATAACTTTATGCAGGGTATATGGTTTGTAATGCTTAACTTTGAACAATATTTTAGTAAGATTTAATCCGTTTGTTAGTTAATTTATGTTTAAAAAATTTAGTGATATATCTTTATGTGGTTTTGGATATGTAACAGAGGGAGTTCAAGTAATTAAGAGCTACAAGGAAGTTTCTTACATTCTCATCTACTTATATATATGTGTGTTATTTATGTGTATAAAATTTCTCAGCTGTTAGATCTAAAAAAATGAAAATGAAAAAGACCCACATAGGAATAAAATTGCTCCTAGGCCCTGTCTTAATTAGAATACCAATTCTTGTTTGCTCGTGTCTTCTCATATCTGTCCAAAAATTATTTCTTAATTTCCTTCATTCTTTATATCTGTTTCCTCAAAATTATTTTCTCAACCATTTTGTCTACTTATGTTTAAAAGTGAGCCATTAATAAGATGATCAAACACTTTGTTCACAGACCTTTGACAAGTTTATTGGCATAATGAGTTGATTGTGTCTACCCCCAATAGACATCTTGGAGTCCTGACCCTAGTACCTCATAGTGTAATCTTATTTGGAGATAGAGTCTTTATAGAGGTCATCAAGTTAAAATGCGGTCATTATGGTGTGCCTTAATCCAATATGACAGGTGTCCTTATAAAAAGGGGAATATGGACAGAGACAAAAATAGAAGAAAAGAAGATGTGTGAAGACACAGGGAAAAGATGGCCACCTATAAACCAAGGAGAGAGACCTGGAATAAATCTTTCTCCCACAGTCCTCAGAGGGAACCAACCCTGCCAAAACCTTGAATTCAGACTTCTAGCCTCCAGAACTGTGAGGCAATAAATTTCCGTTGTTTAAGCCACCATTTTGTGGTACTTTGTTACAGCAGAGTCAGAAAACAATACAATCGGGAAGCCCTACATGTTAATATCTTTACATTGTTTGACTGGTTAGATTCTGCAAAATACCTGTAATACCTGCTAGGAATGCATGGGCCCAGCTGCCAACATTCTGAGAGCTGACAAAGGGAAGAATGTTGGGTTCTCAGCATTTAATATTTTCAACACTTACCCTAATTTCAACTGAGCCTGGTATTGCCCAAACCAAAGACTCTATTATAACTTCTCCCCTGTGTAAACCTCCTGCCTGCTGCCAAAGTGTGGCAAGAAGTTTGGGGCTTCTAACTGCTTCTCTTACAGATTTCAACAAATCTCTATATATTTATCCCCAAATTTACCTCAATTACCAGGTACCTGGTGCTGCTGAATCGTGAGCCTTTTAGGGTACAGGATTCTGTAGTATACATAAAGTTATTTCTTGTCTTTCTCTACTGCCAACTTAGAATTCAGTTTTTTAAAGGGGTGTTAATTTCATTATCACAAGTGTAATGCTTCCCCGTTCCCAAAATATTAAAGTTATTGGTCCTTCTCCCATTTTCTTTATCCCAGTGGGTTTATGCTTTCTTTTAAAATACATTTTTAATTAGGAGTTTCAAGTTACATAATTTCATATGACCTCAGCTATACATTATATATTTGACATAGTATTTTGGTATATGTTTTGAGTCAGGAGATATTTTTAGGATGACTACTCATGAATATGGCTGGAAAAGATCTATTGTAACTATAATACTTGCTTATGTTGATTAGAGATATTAAATCATCTCTGTTCTAGAATCTGTTCTTGTATTAAGGGTCTTGAGTTGACCTAATGATAATTAAGAGGGCTTGCAATCAGATGTGCTTATTTCACTTGAATACAGGTTGAATTATTACTTCTTTTTCAGTCTCTGCCATTTACTATGATGTAATTGTGTGCTACTGGCCACATGGCAATTTACCTGGAGTTTCAATTTCTTCTTTCATAAGATATGTAAATTAGATATCAGAGAAAACATTATATAATTCTGTAATTTTAATTGAAACAATGGCCACCTTTCTTCACGCCTAAATTATTCTCCAGTATCTAAAATAGAAACATATATGTTTACCTCAATTAGAAAGCAGCTTCCTATACTATTCTGGATAAGTAGTTCTCTTAGTTTATTTTATTTTAGAAAAAAATAAAACACTTTACCTCAATATCCCTTTTCAACAAAGATATCATCTCAAGTTTCTTTTTATTTCTATACTGCAAGGAACTCATTTATTGTGGTGCATACAGATAACAAAATTCATTATTTTAACAACTTTAAAATGTATAATTTAGTGATATTAAGCACATTCACAATGTTGTGTAATAACTACCACTATCTACGTCTAGAACTTCTTCGTCACCCCGACATTTTATACCTATTAAGTGCTCACTCCCTATTCTCACCTCCCACCAGCCCAGGGCAACCACTAATCTGCTTTCTTTATTGGTTTCCCTATTCTGAATATTTCCTGTACATATAGTTCCTAATATTTCCTATATATATTTCCAGTCATACAATAGATGGGTTTTTGTGTCTAGATTCTTCCATTTAGCATACTTTTTAAAGGTTCATTCATATTGTAGCATGTATCAGTACTTCATTCCTTTTATGTGGTTGAGTAATATTCCACTGCATGGACATACCGCAATTGCTTATCCATTGCTTGACTGATAGACATTTGGGTTATGTCTATCTTTTGGTTATTGTGAATAGTGTTGCCATGAATATTCATGTACAATTTTTGTTTGAACTCCTGATTCCAATTCTTTGGGATATATACCTAGGCGTGGAATTGGTGGGTCACATTATCATTCTATATTTAACTCATTGAGGATCTGAAAAACCATTTTGCACATCAGCTGCACCATCTTAAATTTCTATCAGCATTTTACATTTTACATTTCTAGGGCAACAATTCTCTACATCTTTACCAACACTTGTTATTTTCTGATTTTTTAAATTATAGTCATCATAGTGGATGTGAAGTGCTATCTAATTTTGGTTTTGATTTGCATTTCCCTGATGACTACAATGCTGTTGAGTATCATTACGTATGCTTGTTGGCCATTTTTATATCTTCTTCAGATAAATATCTATTGAATTTCTTTTGCCTTTGCAATATATATATATTTTTAAATTTGGGTTGTCTTTTTACTGTTGAGTTGTAACTGTTCTTTATAAATGCTAGATTCTAGACTTTTATCAGATATATGATTTGTAAATAATTTCTACCATTCTTTGGATTATCTTTTCACACTCTCATTCAAATTTCTTCTTAATGATCAGAATAAGTTATGACTTGCAATATATTAGATGAATCTACATTGTTTATTTAACAATCATCTACTAAATTTCAGGCACTGTGCTAGGTGCTGGGGACTAAATTCCTACAGAAATGAATAGCAAAAAAACTCAGAGAGACAGATAACCATTGACTTTCAGGAGCTCATAATCTAAGAGAGAAGACAAAAATATAAAAAGGTCATTAAAATATATTTCGATAAAAGCAAGCAACAGATATTGCACCTGAATCTAAATTAGGAAAGTCAAAGCAGGCATTCCTGAGGAAGGGACACATGCTTGACTGTACATGAGGAGCAGAGAATCAAGTTGAAAGCAAAACATCAGGAAGTAGGAAGAGCGTGTGCAGAGACATGTGAGGCGATAGATAGTGCATTTGAGGAACTGTACATTTTTTCAGGGGAAAGTATGAGAGAAGCCTTTGTCAGGCAAGAGAGAACTAGATCGTGAAAGACCAGATATGCTAATCTAAGAAGACTGAACCTGATATCTAAGGGAGGCTTCAGAGGAATTAAACAACAAGTTCAACAAAATAAGATTGGCATTTTAGAAAGATTGCAATCTGACACCGGAGAATGAATTGAGGGGTACAACACTGCAGGTGAAGAGAGAAGTTATGGATTAAAAATGATGAGTGATGAAGACACACTAGATAAGGTCGTGGCAGTCAGTACTGTCCTTAGGTCCAGCCCTCAGCTCCAGCTCTCCTCTCTCTCCTCTGGTGCATAGCCTCCCACAAGGGAGAGTCCCCAAGGATAAGAAGATGTACTCCAGGAGCCTGCACCCTTCCTTCTACTGTAGATCCACATTACTGGAATTGCCAGTCCAAGCAATCACATGCATGCTTCCAGGGTATAATTTTAAAATGAATTAATACAGCTCCATTCTAGATAACTCAGTATTTATCATTTTTCCTCTAACCTCCAACATTTCCTCCTTAGTCAGAAGATAACCCTGCTTTCAACCCATTTTCTTATTGAACTTCATTCACCTTTTATTTCTCACCATTCCACTGACGCTGTTATTTCCAAGTATACGAATATGTTCCACAGCGTAAAAACCAATTGTACCCTCTCAGTCCTTGCTTTACTCATACTATCAAAGAACTTTAACACAGACAGTAACTCTCTCTTCCTTGAAACACTCTCTTCACTTTGTATGCAAAATCCTCTCACCATCATGTTTTCCACTTAGCAACTTCTTTTTTCCTTTGCTGTTTCTTCCTCATGTTCCTGACCTTTAAACTTTGGAGCGCCCCAATCTCTTCTTTTTTGGGTGTCTACATCACTTCCTAGGTAATCTCACTGAATCTTAGATGTTTAAATAACATTCATATGTTGTTAACTCTCAAAGTTATTTTTAAGTTCTGACCCTACCCTGAACTAGAATTTTATACCCAACTATCTGGTAGGTATGTCTACTCAGATATTTAATAGGAAGCATAAATTTAACAAATCAAAAGTGGGACCTTTGTTAATTATCCTCTTCCCACCAACCACCATCTCCCACATAGAAAAAGACTGGCTTCTACCTCAGTCTCCCCATCTTAATAAACAGCAACTTCATTCACATGGGTCAACAACTTGTCAGCCATAACTCCTCTTGCTCTTTCATACTCAGATCAAATCCATCATATACCCTATAGCTCAAATTAAGTATATCCAACATTTTCCATGTATGAGGTCTGACAATTAAGTTCACAAACTTGATGCAACGATGTTGCTAACCTATTTTTTTATATCAGAGAGGTTATTCATTATAAATGTGTACCACCTGGACAAACAGTTAACCAAGTTTACTATTTGGAAGTGCTGAAAAGGCTGCGTGAAAAAGTTAGACATCCTGAACTTTCGCCAACAATTCATGACTCTTGCGGCTCCAGCTCTCACAGGCACTGTCTGTGAGGGAGTTTTTAGTCAGTAGACAAATAATTGTATTGGAACACCCTCCCTGCTCATCTGATCTGGCCCCCAATGACTTCTTTCTTTACCTGAAGATAAAGGAAATATTGAAAGGAAGACATTTTGATGACCTTCAGGACATCAAGGGTAATATGATGACAGCTCTGATAGCCATTCCAGAAACAGAGTTCCAAAATTGCTTTGAGGGGTGAACTAGGCTCTGGCGTCAGTGCACAGCTTCCCAAAGGGAGTACTTCAAAGGTGACCGTAGTGATATTCAGCAATGAGGTATGTAGCACTTTTTCTAGGATGAGTTCACCAATTTAATTGTCCAACCTTGTATATGAATTTCAAGAACAGGTAGAGAGAAGTCACAAGTGATTAGCATTAGGAATGGGTACTGACCGGAAAGAAGCATGAGGGAACTATCTGGGGTGATATAAATGTTCTTACACTTGGTGGTCAGGCAGGACAGGAGACTATGCTTAGCAGCTGGGCATGGCTTCAAGTTTGCTTCCCTGCCCTGCTGGGCCTTTTGCTCCAGGAATGCACAGCATCTCAGCCCAGGCTTCCATGAGCAGAACCGGAGTAGTTGGGTGGGGTTGCAATTTTGCTTCCTTGCTCAGGCAGCCTATAGGATATACTCTATTGCTCTTGTGGGTGTTTATGACCTTGCCTCCCAGTGGGATGGGACTAAAGGTTATACTCAGCAGCTGGGTAAGACTTTAAACTTGTTTTCCTTCCTGGGAGAGGCCATAGAATGGGCCCATTGGCTGGAGACCCAAATCAAACAAAACTGCCAACTAAGCTCTTTGGCAAGACAGGGCCAACAGTGTGGCTTTGCAGAGGAACAGAGCTACTGGTTGCGATCTCTGCCCTGGCATTGCTGCAAGCAGATATGCAGACTGCCAAGAACTGAGCACTGGTTGCTGTAAGCCCTGACCCCTTTCTCCATTTCTATCTGATCCCAGTGGTTGTGCAAGCAGATTCCCGCAGTGAAGACCATGAGTCTTGACCAGAGTGGGCCTTACAGGGAGCGTTGCATAATGATGGGAAAGCTGATGCCCACCTTGGGCTCTCTTTTTCCCACTGGAGAAACCAAAGCTCAGGGGAAGCCCGCTCAGTGTGGGGCTGTGCCAGCCTAGGGGAAGGGTGAGGCAGTCAAAGTGAACAGCTTTTCTTACCCCTGTGGTCCTTCTTAGCCTCTGTGGTCCAAGTGCTGCAGCCTCAATCTCAGGGTCCTAGGATTTTCAGGAGGATGCCTTGCCTAAAGATAGTTTCTAGTTGGTCTTCTTGTGAGAAAGATTAAAGTTCGGAATGAACTATGTCACCATCTTTATGATGTCATTCCTGCCATAGTCAATTCTCGCCACCCTTGCATTGCTACCTATTTGTTCTGCCACTCTGACCTCTACTATGATGTATTCTTTCACATGGCTCCTTTTACATTATAAAAAAAAGATCATCCCACCACTCTGCTCAAAATCCTCAATGATTTCACACATTGCCTCTGTACACACAATGGCCGTTGTAACAGCTTATAGGACTGTCTCACATTCTACCACTTGTTTCCTTGATCACTGTGCTCCAGGCACACTTGCCTCTTTGATTTCCTTTAAACAGTCCAGTCCAGATCCTATCTCTAGACTGCTTTTCCTCCAGATATCCACACGTTTTATTGCTGTAATTCCTTTATGTTTCAACCTGTATAACACCTTATTATAGAGGACTTTCCTGATCAACTTATGTAAAATGACACTACCTTTATCCTCTGTTCTCTGTTTTATTCTTCTCCATAGTATTTTTTATCTCACATAATATTTGTTTGTTATCCATCTACCTCCTTGAGACTGACTAACCTATGAGAGTAATGCTCAGCATATGTTTTTTGAAAGAATGAATACAAAAACAGAACAATTGGAAAGAAGATGATAGATTTAGTTTTGATCATGTTGAAATCACATATGAGCATTGTATATGTATTTTTTCTGGAGCTCAGGAGATGAACAGCTGGATATAGATGATATTAACATAAACGATAGTGAAGCCATAAATATGGATATAGAGTACACAGTTTATCCTTAATAAAACCATTGCCTCAAAGTTAAACAATTGCAGACCTTGGAATTGACCCTAAGATAAATGACTCTTCTTACAGACACGCTCAATTAACTTGGACATTGAAAAAATAGAGGTTTCAGGACCCAGAGTCAAGAAGTCTTGGGGTCATTTAGATTGAACTTCACAATACGTATATCTTTTTAATGTCTAGTTTCAGTGGCAGACCACGTAGAAATTCAGAATTCTCAAAATACTAAGCAAGTGCTCTATTATCTTATTCCACCTTCTAAATAAGAAAAAAAAAATACGTATCTAGGCAAAATTCAGGCCTACATTTAGGAGATTTCCATCTGTGCAATTGTAACAGAATGCTGCGTAGATCCTTTCCTGTCACCCCAGAATTAGTAAATGGGGTCCAAAGATGAACATAAAGAAGTGACTATTACTCCTATATTTTAAAAGGAGTCAATACTAAAAGGCCCAAATAGCTCGCTAGGACCATCAACATTATTCTGCTTTCCCAGTCATTTTCTCATTAATTTTTTTCTAGAAAAAGTTATAGAGTAGGAAGTTATAAAGTATAAAGTAGGAAGAGACTCAAAAGTATATATGAGAGTGGTAGGTTATTGGCTTAGAAGCAGAGTCCTATGGCTTTCTTTCTTTTCCTGTGTGGTAGTAGGATGAGGACATGGTTCTGTCCTGTAGTACAGCCAAGGAAGAAGGTCTAAAAAAAAGACTGGCATCACATTTCTGGTTTTTCACCTGCTTAAGAAGGGACTGCTGATCTGCTTTCTGTCCTTGAGTGGAGAATGGGATAGGGAGTAAGGATGAATGGGTGAAGAGACAAAGGAGGCCACAGTGGAATTATCTGCATCCTACAAGTTTTTAGATTTCTGTGGCTTACATAGACATAGAAGGAAAAAGACAATCTTGAGTAACCCAGCCAAGGCCATTCTTGAGCAGTTCTATATTATATAAAACTGGGGCAAAGAGGGTTTCCCAAAAGGATATGATGATAAAATACCTGTCTAGAAAAGGTAGTTGAGGAAGTATTGGAAAATGTCAAAAATGAAGAGTTTTCCCAAGAGCCCATCACAGAACCCGTCCATGAGATGGCTCACGGGTCCCAGGAAATAGTCAGGCTCTGAATGCCTGTGACACAGGCCCCAGGACATAATCAGAGTCTGAATATCTGTGACATAGGCCCTACTGATGCACAGAGATGACATACCTGTGTCACGAGCAACCTCAAAAGAACAGTGGCAGCATTTGTTGATTAGAAGATATTTGATGCTTTCATTTAATTTTCCCCCTTTCTTCCAATAACCTCAGAGAAAGGGACAGAGAAAATAGAAAGGAGTGATAGAGCAGACCATACATCCATCATTTCTGGTTGTCAGCTAAAATTTGACTAGCAGGAGCAGAAGGAGAAGAATGAACTCGTCTTGACCAGAGTAGGCCTTCCAGGAGGCATCCCATAACACTGGGAAAGCTGACATAAAATTAAGTAGTCAAGTAGATAGAAAGAACTTTTTTAACTACTAAAAGAGATTGAAGAGTCGTGGTTTTTGCCTGAGATACCTTAGAGTCAGTAGGATAGACGTTTTTTAAACATAGTTGAAAGTAGTGAAGGGGAAAAAATAAAACATTTTATTTTTGTATCTAGCTATACAGGTTTTTAAAATACTACATTCTTGTGTGCTTTTTAAAAACATTTTTGGTGCTCTTCAGTTCCTCCTGAGAATCAGAGTTTCCATATGGTATGCTTTATGTTCAATCTGAAAAACTTCCTTTAGAATTTCATGTAGGGCAGAACTCATGGTAACAAAATCTCACAGTTTTATTTTGTATGAAAATGTCTTTATTCTTCAGACATGTTCTCACTCTAAAGATGGATTCCACTAACTCCAGGACTCCATTGTTTCATTGACAAATCAGAGATTTGAATCGTCCACTTCCTTCCTTGTAATGTTTTGTTTCTCTGGATCTTTTCAAGATTTTCTCTTTCTCTTTGTTTTTTAACAGTTGACTGGGATTGCGGAAGGTATTGTTGTGGGGGCAGAGCCCCAGAAAGAAGTTTACAGGCTCTCGGCCTCACGTGGAGGGGTGCTGGCTCGGGTAGTAGATGGCCATCAGCTGTGGCTGATTGGCCATCAGCTGTAGCCATTGAGCCGTTGGCCACTAATATAACTGCTGCGGCTACGAAGGAGAGCCGAGGAGAGTGGAGGAGAGTGAAAGAGAGTCGTCGGTGGGTTGCAGACAAAACGAACAGCAGGTCGCACGTCCAGTGAACCCAGCCTCCAGTGAGACCGTAGTGGTATGACTCCCCTACCTATGGCTCCGTGGGTGTTCCTTTTTGGCCTCACCATATCCTGCGTTCTTGTATGGGGAGCGGGAGCAGAGACCCCGCAGGCCTCCCAGCACGACAATTGTTGTCTTTGTATTTATCCTGCTTGGAGTTTACTGAACATCTTGAATGTTTAAATTCATGTTTTTCAACATACCAACACCAACGGTACCAATACACTTGTCTGTTGAGCATTGCCACGCATTGAGTTTTAAATATTCTTTGGGGTATCCTTGAAAATATCAGTCAGAGCATTAGATAGTGTTCTGGCCATTTCCTAAGGAGGGGTACTTTATTAACTTTTTACATGCTGTCCTTATAATATAGTATTCTCAAGCTATACCCTGAAGAACAGATATTTAAAACTCAATACTTGGCCATGCTAGATAGAAAAGTGTATTCGTACTGTACCTAGTAAAGATTTTTTAAAAGGTTTCCTTTCAAAATAATGATGAAAACTATAATAATAGTAATAGTTAACTTACTGTGTTCTTTGATTTGTCAGGTAGTATTGTGAATGCTTTAGATATATAAATTCATTAAATCCATAAAAAAATCACAAACTGGTATATGTTATTATTGACTTAATTTTAAAGATGAGGAAACTAAATTTAGGATTAGAAAACTAAAGTATAGAGAGCCCAGGCCCGTGATAACCGGGTAGCAGAGGAGCAGGGATTTGCACTAAGGTCGTCTAGCTATATTTATAGGGTCTGTATTTAACAGCTTACATAGCCCTGATGTTTTCCTAACCAGTAATTAAACATCTACCTCAGTAAAAAGGAGTTTAGTTCACATTGTTTCCAGCCCAACTTGACAATTTAAATCTCAGGTCCACGGAGAACCTCACCTGAGACAAAGAAATGGGGAAATAGAGGCTCTGTGCATGTGTGTGTTTTCCTAAGGGTGGGATAAACAGCTGGTCAAGAGTTTAAAAGAAAATCTGAAAGTTCTTATTTGAAGGATCATCTCTATAAGCATGGTCTTAGTTTACACGAACATTAGTCCACTGATTTATTCCCTCAAGCCAAAGAAGAACTTCTTGAATTTCAACAGCTATTGTAAAAGAGCTGTTATAGAAAGTGTGTCCCTAAGTGTGGGAAGCCAGTGACTGTGATTTTTAAATGACGATGTGATTTGGAAACCTGTGTGCTGGTGGTAATGGAACAAGTTAGTAGACCTCTAAGAAAATAGAAACACCATGTTGTGAATTATACTTTAAAATAAGAAATCCAGTCCATAGAGCAGCATAAATATAAGCACTCTGATTTGTGCTTGCTCTTCAACCCTTTTCCAACTTGAGACTGGTAACAAAATAGTTGCAGAGAAAATGCCTTTATTATTAATAATGTAGAAAACACAAGTTGTTTATATTCGTATAGCCTCATTTCTCCAAAGATAAAGCCATTGATGAAAGGTGAATGCACATCTTCAATAATAACAAAAGTAGCCTACTAAATACTTCGAGATTTATATTTGTAGCAATTTGGGAAAGGATTTATTTTAGAATCATTGAACTAGAAGGGAATTTGGACATCACTGTATTTGATTTTAGAGATGAGGAAATCTTGACGAAAGTCACACTAAGCGTTAATTAATCCTTTCAGCAAACACTGGCTAAGTATCGATTATGTGCCAGACACATATCATTATATACGTTAGACTATGAAAACATGGAAAAAGTAAAAATGAAGGCATAGTATAACACAGGCTGAGAATTCAGGTCTGTGGGTGTCTAATCCAGTGTTTTCTACAGATTGAAAGTGGCTAAACTAAATGAATGGGTATTATAATCTGAAGAATAATAAAATTTAATTACATTTCATTATGAGGAAAAGGGAATTTAAACATTCAAAGCTTTCCATGGAACGCTAGCTAGCAGGACTTGACTTGCTTTTACCATCTCAGTCATACAATATTTCTAGGGTTTCAAATATCCTTGGTTCAGAAAAAAACAGCTATTTCCTTCCTTGCAATCATTTCTTATTACTTCCATTAATTCTGGAGAATTGTGTGATTAGATTTCATAAAACTGTTTAGGATGCTAATTGTTGTTTTAAATTTTTTGGATAAATGACAAACACTCTGTATATTTTACTGCATAATAAGAAATAACAGTTTTCCACATACAAATGAAATGTATTAATGAAAATTAAATGATAAAATCGAAAGGCATTAGAGGCTGACTTTGCACAGCGTTTTCCAATACCATTTGAAAGCCCAGCATCAATCTGAAAATATCCCCAAATATTCCTTTCCTAAATAATGCACAAAGTTATTGAAATTAAAATAATTGCAAATGCTGAAACTTTTTTAAGTGTAAGGAGACTGATATATGTTTTATTAATGTTTGTTCAATAGAATCTAAGATTCTTTCATTATTTTATTATAGTTTATGGCTATGACCAAGTAAGGAAACTAACATTTTGCTCAAAGTTAATAAATGATAAAACCAACATGGCATGAACTTTTACTATAGAAAGGAGTTACAGAAAGTCACATTGTACTCTATTCTCTAAAGTCATGAATATGAGTTTTATTTCATTCCATCAGTAAACCCATATTTATTTACTTCTATCTGTAAAACATAGTGCAAGTTGCTGTGGAGGATAAATTCATGGCTCAAATATAAATATTTACCTTCAAGATATTTAGAGATTAATAGCAAAGACAGAAAATATATGTAAATTAAAACACAAGTATATATTACTGTGTAAACAGCAACAAATCAATGGTAACAACTATGTTCAAATGCTGCCAGGAGTTATCACTTCCAGAGTACAAAATGGCTTCCTGGGAGCTGCTGAGAGTTTTATGTCAAGCAGACTTTGTGTCGGGGAGAGGGAGTTACTACCATTAAAAAACAAAACAAAGCAAAGCAAAGCAAAAAAACCTTTGTGTAGGAATAAATTTGAGACAGAAGGTAATGAAACTTACTTGAAAGCAATACACTCGGGTAATGAGAGGGTGTCTGACCTTCTCTGCAAAGGACTGGTAACTCTTGAGAACAACCATGAGCCACCTCTGACACAGGTCTGAGGGAAACCCTGTGGTCTTGCTAATGGAAGAAACCTAGCATTGAAACCCAACATATGATAATGTAAGCGAACTCTCGGCAATGAGGGTCTCATTCTAGACTGCCTCAATGTTCAAGAATTAATCTGAGCTCCTGGTTAAGAATTTTTTAGAAGGATTCCTTCTTGAGTACACTAAGATCCTTGATTTGACTGCGTATTCTGTATCTTCAGTGTGTTCTCTTCTAGGTGAAGATGTTTGTGTTATTGACATAGAAATAAAGAATACACTCTTGATTGAGCAAGGATTTCAGAATACCTCAGAGAGAGTCCAGGATGTATTGCTCTCAATTAGCAGCTTAGTTGAATTTAAGAAGGACTATCATCTTCACTACCCCAAAGAGAGAGAGAGAAAAAGAAAACATCTCTTGACATTCTAGAAGCTGACCAAATTAATGATATAACCCACAAGTTTCAACCGACTACTCTGTCTACCATTCTTGCCCTAAACAATCCTCTCAGAATCAAGATCTCTGGAAAGCCCTCCAGACTAGATTAGGAACAGAACTAGAAATGCATTCATTACTTTATCTCGTATTTTATTACACAAGCATTTACTAGGTAGCACTTCCCAGAGAAGGTCGCTCTTCAGTTGACTTTTGAAGAATGTTGACTTTTGAAAAGGCAGCTGGATTTTCTTGGGAAGAATTTCATAGAGTGGATGGTCATGTGCAAAGGCATGGTAAGTTTAAGAGACCATTAGCAATCTGATATGTCTTGAGCTACAGCAATGTTGGTGGTGGGGGGAATGAGGTGCTGGTTATAGCAACACCAAGCCATGATGTGCCTTTACAGCTGGGGCTTTCTCTTGAAAGTTACACTCATTGAACAATACTAAAGAGGCATGAACAATCTTCCGTTTTAGAAATAGTCCCTCTAGAAAAGCCCAAACTATAATTGGTGCTCAATAAATACTGTTTAATGAATTAATGAACGATAACTAATTCGTGAACTCTAATTAATTAGGGCCATAACTAATCTGATGACAAATAGATAAAAGAGACAATTCTAGAGATAGTAAGGTGATACACTGTTTAAAACTTGAAAAATGGTTGAAGTATTGGTTGAAAAAAAATGAGAGAAATCAAGTATGCCTATGTGAAAAGAAAAAAAGAAAGAAAAAACCCCCTGGGCGTCTTGTTTAGGGCTTTCTAATCATACTTACCCACATGGACAAGACTATATTTGGATACACAAGTGCTGATACTTTCTATCCATAATTGGCATTTATTGAACCTACAGGGGATGGCGGGACCTATTTAATTTAGCCTAGTTATTTAGTCTTCCTACAACTTCTTGGATGGATCGGCCGTTTAAAGCATGTCCTCAAAATCTCTAGCAAAATTGGCATATCGTCCCAGCAAAAACAGCTGCTTTGATTCAAACAGTTCATATAAAAAGCAGCAACAAAAACTTAGTACCAAAAATTTTAAAAAGCCACAAACAACCCACAAATGGTAAACAAGATTCTTGGTCTATTTTTAACATTTGTTTCAATATCAATAACAACACATTTTTGAAACAAATAATATTCATTTTCTCCTAAGCTATTTTCAAATGCAAATCTCTAAAAACATTCTGAGGCAAGCCTTTGGAATCTTTCAGTTTAATAAACTCCAGCTGCCTTAAAAAAAAAAAAAAAAATTTGATTTAATCTTACATTATTTGCCTGAACCTCTTCTGATTTCAGATGTAATTGAATTGGTCCAGAGTTATATTACAAAAGAGAAACTCTAAGATTTTGAAAAAGGGAGAAAAGTGTTTAAAATTAATTTTTAGTCATTTGGAGGACAGCCATATAGACTTCGAAACCGCCATAGTTTTGAACTCTGAACAAGTAATCTTGGAGGATATTTGCAAACCTTAAAAAAAATCATTCCTACTGTAATCCATTTTTAGTATTGGAAGAGACAAGAAAGAAATATGTTTAGTGATCTATCAAACTGTTTTTTAAGCATCTAGAGATAATAAATATTGTTTTCATATAGTCTGTGTGGCCTGGTTTTATCTATTGCAGTGGAGAATATACTAAGTATGTATATGCTCATAGAGCAATTTTAACCAGCATTTGGTTAAATAGAAATGTATTATTTGTTGATAGATTACCGGGCCCTTTTATCATCTTTTGTGAACATCTTGTTAATATTTTACATATTTAAAATCTTTTTCTTTTGAAATAATTTTAGTATTACAGAAAAGTTTCAGAAATAGTACAAGAAGATCCTGTATATCCCTTAACCTGCTTCACCTAATTTGACTTCTTCTATAACCATAGTACAAATATCAAGAAAAGGAAATTAACAATAATGCATTATTAACTACATTACAAGTCTTATTCAACTCTCTCTGATTTATCCACTAAGGTCATTTTCCTGTTCCAGTATCCCATACTGTATTTAGTTGTAAACACCATCAGTAACATATGTAGACATCATGTGTCACTTGATATGATGTATTGTGTAGGACAGAATATTATTTTTGTGGTGTTTTTGACAAAAAAGGCTAAAGTCACTGCAATCATAAGAAAACATCCTTCGAACCCAAATCGAGGGCTAGGCTATAGGAAAAAATAACTTCTCGGTGCTGTTAAAAGCATGAGTCATGAAATATTGAACAACTGCCATAACTAAATTAAGAAACACAAGGCAACCTTAGCACAAAAAAACCGCTGGAGGGGAACCTGGGAACTCCTCACACCAGCAGGCAGCACTGAGATTTACAGAAATTAGAGATCAGCAGGAGTTGTGCCTTTTCTAGAATCCAGAAAGGGCTGCTGGTGGCATACAGCACAGGCCTCCTAAACCCCACTTTCCTGGACAAGCTGAGACAACCATGTCAGTTGAGTGCATGTGTGGTGTATCAGGATGTGGATGCCATGGGTTGTAGCTGTGTGTGAAAGAAAAAATAATGACCGTGTTCACCACTAATTTTGGTGTTGCAAGTCTGAAAAGGGGGAGGAGGCATGGCAGCGAGCGTCAGGATCCAACATTTAGTTTGTTCAAAAGGATGTGAATCAGGTACGTGGTGTGTGGTCAGAATAAAAGTCAAAACCAGATGGGGAGAGGAAGGTAGAATCCACAGGAGCCAGAGGTATAAGGAGGTAGATTCCAGGATACCAGAGAAAAGTCCACCAGCATGCATACAGTTCTATTGAAGACATGTGTTCTCCTTGGTCCCTTGTGTTCTCTAAGAAAGAATTAACCCAGGATGCTTTCTAAATCTGTGTTTTCTATGACACTATCTTTAGAACACACTTTTTGATAGAATACTCTAAAAATAAAGGGCTTATGGGTAGATTTTTGGGTGGTTCTTGCAATCTCAGGTATTTTATACACAATTTTGAACCTGACAATATGTCTATGTTCCTGGGTTTTGAATTATAGCATTCCCAGATTTTCAGTGAACCAAAAAAAAACAACAAGCAAACGAAGAACCATGTGAACCATCCCTTGACTGGAAAGGAACAGAGATGTTAAAATTACATCATATATTTTTGTCAGTAATAGTAGTGATAACTCACAAATAATTGGGCCACAACCGTGTATCAATTGCCAGGTGCTTTACAACATTATCTCGCCCAACTCTCATGATAGTCCATAAGTTGTAACTATCTCTGTGTTGCAGTTAGAAAAACTGAGGTCAAAAGAGGTTAATTGCCTTTGTGGACTACGAGGCTAGTAAGTGGGAAAGCCAGAATTAGCATCCAGGTCTGTAACGCTACTGAGCCATTGATTATTAAGTTACATCAAGCTATTCCTTGAGACAATATTTTATTGCAAATGTACTTAAATTAAAACAAAACCCCATACCCAATTTAATGCTATGAGTTTTATTTTTCAGTGGTTCTAGTAACTTTGAGGAAGTTGTCTATGAATTTGACAATTAAGTTCCCGAACTTCCGACAAAGATGTTGCTAACCTTTTTGCTATCAGAGGGATTATTCATTATGAATTTGTACCAACTGGACAGTTAACCAAGTTTACTATTTGGGAGTGCTGACAAGGCTGCGTGAAAAAGTTAGACAAAAAAGGCCTAAATTGTTCACCAACAATTCATGGCTCTTGCATCACAACAATGCACCAGCTCACACGGCACTGTCTGTGAGGGAGTTTTCAGCCAGTAAACAAATAACTGAATTGGAACACCCTCCCTACTCACCTGATCTGGCCCCCAATAACTTCTTTGTTCACCCAAAGATAAAGGAAATATTGAAAGGAAGACATATTGATGACATTCAGGACATCAGGGGTAATATGACAACAGTTCTGATGACCATTCCAGAAAAAGAGTTCCAAATTTGCTTTGAAAGGTGGACTAGACACTGGTACTGGTACATAGCTTCCCAAGGGGAGTACTTCGAAGGTGACCGTAGTGATATTCAGCAATGAGCTGTGTAGCACTTTTTCTAGGCTGAGTTCGCGAACTTATTAGGATGAGTTCTGCCTTCCTATTTGCCTAGTAGCTGTGAATAAAACAAAGGTATTTCAGCAGCCAGTTTTGAAGGAAATTGATCCATTTTCATAATTACAAATTTTCCAGCTACCTTATTTGAAATGATGATACAATTCTTTGCTACGCAATTTTTTCTGTTGTATAAATTCCAATGATCTAAGTAACTAAATGAGATTGGCTTACTGTTACACTCGGGACAGGCTGATAATTGTTAATGGAACTGAAGCTCTGGACATTCTGTTGCCTAGCGAGTGTTGTGGTTTCAGGTAAATCATTTTACTGCATCATTATAAAGTTTTATTTAAAGTGAACTGCCTTAAAATTGATTTTATAAAAATAACCTGAATTGATTTTTTAAAATCTATTAGATGGCAGATGCAAGGAAAATCTAGAAATTAGAGTATTCTTAAATCAATCCAGCATTTATTTACCCTAATCCAGTGTTAGACCATAATCATATTATTTTTTTAAATTAATAAATTTTTTAAAATTAGTTTCAGGTTCATGGAAAAATTGGGTGGAAATTGCAGAGATTTCTCATATTCCTCCTGGCCCCACACATGCACAACTGCCCCCACTATTCACCTCCCACATCACAGTGGTACATGGTTATAATCAACGGACCCAGCTTGGCACGTCATTATCATCTAAAGCCATAGTTTACATTAGGGCTCAGTCTTGGTGTCGTACGTTCTATGGGTTTGGACCAATACGTAATGGCGTGTATCTACCTCTGTAGTATAGAACAGAATAGTTTCACAGAGTCCTAAAAGTCCTCTATGCTATGCCTGTTTAGCCCTTCCCTCAACCACTAATAACCACTAATCTTTTTACTGTCTCCTTAGTTTTTTTCCATTTTTAGAATGTTATATAATTGGAGCCACACACTGTGTAGCCTTTTAAGAGAGGCTTCTTTCACTTACTAATAAGCATTTAAAATTCCTCCATGTATTTTCATGGCTGGATAGCTCATTTCTTTCTATCATTGAATAATGATATTCCACTGTCTGGATTTAACACAGTTTCTTTATCCATTTACCTACTGCAGGACATCTTGGTTGCTTCCAAGTTTTGGCAACTATGAAGAAAGCTGCTATAAACATCCGTGTGCAGGTTTTTGTGCAGACATAAGTTTTCAGTTTGTTTGGGGCAATACCAATGAGCATTATCCCTGGATCATATGTTAAGAGTATGTTTAGCTTTGTAAGAAATTGCTAAACCATCTTCCAAAGTGGCTGTACAACCCATGGCCATATTTTAAAATATCCAAGAACGCTCTATGATATATTTTTTCTCATTCTCAAAATCTAAAACTCACTATAAGCTTACAGGTGGTTTTCATTTAAAATCTGTGATTTTAAGACATGTAAAGACCCAGCTCCCCTCAAAAGCAATTGAATCAGAATCTCTGAAGGGTGACATCCAGGCGCTGATATATATGTGTATTTCCTGAGATCCCTAATTTTATTAAGAAGCCAGGATTGAAAATCCTGGCTGTTGGGAAGGAGGTGGTAGATGAGGGTAAAGGTGATCAAATATATGGTGATAGAAGGAGAACTGACTGTGGGTGGTGAACACACAATGTGATTTATAGATGATGTAATACAGAATTGTATCCCTGAAATCTATGTAACTTTACTAACAACTGTCACCCCAATAAACTTTAATTAAAAAAAAAAAAGAAACAAAATCCTGGCTGTTGACGATCTGTGCAGCCACCTAATGATCCCACACTGCAACATAAAGGCAGCGCTGCCATTGCATTTCTATTTATACTTATATTTGTGGCAAATAATGCATTAGGTTAGTGCAAAAGTAACTGCGATTTTTGCAATTATTTTTAATCTTTTAGACCGCAATTACTTTTGTACCAACCTAATAGTAACTTGATGATATTTTATCACAAGAACAATATTACAAAGGCAGCCATTCACTCAGGTTGAATTACTTTTCCAGTTGTAAAAACAAACCTTTTGCGCTAGTCATTCACAACCAAAAAAACATTTTCATAGAAATAACACTGTAGTGTAACAAATAACTTTTAAAAAAAATTAGACTTAAAATCACAAGAAGAGCATAAAGTAAAAATATATTCCTGTTTAAATGTTTCTGGCGACTGAGAAAGGAACAGAGAAAGATTTAATATGAAAATGAAGAAATTTTGGCAAGGAAAGGCCAAAAGACCTTTGAATGTGTTGTATCAATAATATTTCACAATATATAAAAGTGGTAGAAGAATTGAATCATCAAACATCACGATTGCATAGGCATTTCCATCTCAAAAGATCCTGCTTCTTACCAGTAAACACTATCTAATTTGAATGCATCCTGTCTATGTACTAATTTGTAATAATGTTACCAGTAAGTGCAATAGTTTGTCATGAAGATACTGGCTGGGATATTAAACAGGTTCCTTCCTGAGATATCAGGAATTCTGTGATGACAACTTCCGTTCAACAACTCCCTGATGGCCTTGATAAATCTTCCTCAAGCTGCCCACCAACCTGTCTAGAACACTATTAGACAACCTTCCTTTCCGTCCTCCTTCACAAGGGGGTAGACTTCTCTGAGAAGTCCTAGTTCTCTCCCCATTCTTTCTCACAGGTGTTTCTCTGAATAAAATTCTTGCATATTCATCTTGGCATCTGCTTCTCAGAGGACATAGTCTAACACATGAGTCAATAAAACAAAGCTTGGTGGTTGAAAATGAGATTTTTTTTTTCCTTCAGAAAACAGCACTTAAATTGATGATAATTTAAATATTGGGTGGTTGATTTTCCTTGTTTATAAGTAACATTTTTAAAAAACTATCTGTGTCACTACTGAGAACGATGAAGACTTTTGTTGTTTTTTCCTTTAAAACTGGTGAGTATTCATTTAAATTTGAAAAGCTGCCCTACTAAACATTAACTTGCTACAATTCTTTGTAACTGAGGGGAAGAATCGTTTCCACAATTTATAATTTATTTACTCCAAGTACATTGTTTTGCAGCGCAGGCATGTATCATGCTGAATTTTCTCTCCAAGCATTTTTCTCAGTGGTGCACGCCCACCCCTACTATGAAATAAAACCATCCTCATCAAGCTAATGGTGTGTTTTACTAAATGCATCAACTCCACCCATCTTGCTCACTCACCACAACCCCTCTTTTAAACACTGCTCAGACTCCTGCTTCAACCGCTTGTGCCCATTTGGGCTGGCTTCTCCAACAATTTCGGAAAACCTAGAGGCCAAGAAACAAGTAAACTTGGACAGCCACAAACCACAGAGCTCCAAGTCTAAACTACTGAGTTTGCTTACTTGGCATACCTCAAGCTGGGGCACATTCATCGCTAGCCTTAGCTGGAGGCCTCCAGTGAACCTCCTGAGAAGGCTGGAAACGTCCCACCTTAAACAGTCCAAACCATCACCTGCCCCTTTCTTTTCAGAGATCTTGCAGTGAACGTAAGGTAAAGATTCTTTTATTGCTTCATAACTCTATTATCATTGCTACCATACTTAAAAGGTCCTCAGTACCTTTGGGATCTAACCCACTTTTCATTTTCTAGGACAACTGAAGGTGGGGAGATGAATAGCAGGAAACACTTGAGATTCTCGTATTACTCATCTTGTTACTTACTCTGAAAGTCAGGCTTTCAACAAATAAGTGAACAGATACAGAAATACAGACACCATTTTACTCTTGTCTATTACTGATTAATCGAATAGCGTGGAATACGCCATTAGGGGACCAGGCTCTTTCAACTTTTACACACTATAGAATAACCTGGAAACAAGAAGTTGACATCTTGCAAAACTAGAGTTCAGTATTACCAACAGAAGATTGGCATTGATTCAACCCACATGTCAGACCAACTAAATGAGACTCTCTGGGGGTAGTACCCAAACATTTGTAACCCCACGTGACTCCAATTTTCAGCCATGTTTGAGAACCGTTGCTCTAGGTCTAAGACATTAGTTCTCTAACTTTATCATGCATTAAAATCATCTAGACACTTATTAATACAAAGATTGCTGTGTCTCTGTGTTACCCCCAGTTCTGATTAGGTAGCAGTCTAGGTAAAGGATTCACATTTCTATGAAGGACCCAGGATATGCTGATGTTGCCAGCTCAGCGACTTTGAGACCCAACACTCTAGGACACTGTAGGTTCCCCAGAAGGTCCACCTAAGAGACTTCTGCTTACATTTTATTGGCAATGACTATGTCACCTGGACGTCACTATCCTGAAGGGACTCAGAATATTAAATATTTTCATTGAACACAGTACTGCCCCAAACAAAATCAGAATTATCTTAAGAAAGAAGGGGAGAATAGATATCTGGGATGTCAGCACTTCCTGAAAATGTTAATGTCACGTGAACATAAAAATGATATTGTTTTTGTGGCACACGGGAGCCAGCGAAATGTTTTGGAGCCTGGAGGACAACCGGCATCTATCGGCAGAGAGACTCCAGCCGCCCAGCCTCTGTCCATCCATGAGGGGATCTGAATTCTGTCCATGCAGATGATGAAGCTCTGGATTGACAACTAAAAGGGTCTGCTACAGAAATACATCAAGGTGAACTACTATCACCTAATTTGTCTGACTACTCCTTTCTTTAAAGGGAAGAAAAGGTTCGTGTTCAGCAACTTTAGCAAGTGTCCATTTACTTGCGAGCAGGTATGATGAAAAGTTAGCTCATAATGGCAGGACTGCCTCTTCTCTCAGCAAACTTCATTCAGAGGGTCACTCGTGAATTGCCTACACCACTAGGATGATAGGGGATATGTGAGCGCTTTAATCTGATCCGGCTTCCAGCGTTCTCTCTCAAATACCATTTCCTTCAGATTCTTTTTTCCTGTGAAGAGGTCTCACACAATTTGTGGCTAACACCATGTAGCTTTAGAGTTTAGAATCATTGCCAGTAGATTAGCTGAATGACTGAGGGAGCACAGACCACTAGACAGTACTCTCACACCCCTAATTCTTCTCTTTCCTTCAGCACACCATGCCCATTTAGAATGATTTCAATGCTTTCCATTTTTGTAATGGCTGAATCTGAAAGGGAAGTGGGCCATGAAATGCCTTAGTGCAGAGCAATTTTTAAAGATTTGAAAGCTTTTCCCTTCAAGCCACAAAGTGTTCTGAAAGCTTCTGATCACTTGACTCTATTCTATCCCACACAAATCTGACCAAATCCCTACTCCATCATTCCTCCTATACACTAAAAATATCTGTCTTTAATCTTTAAGATGTCCCTATTGCTACAAATGACTCTATTGCTCCTATAAAAGCTAAAATTATTTTCACTTGAGAAGGTTCAGACCTATGATTTCCTTTGCCAAAAAGAATAGGAGCCATCAGTAAAAACTACATAAAAGCAATAGTTTGCATCAGAAATGTGTCCTATTGCATATAAATAAAAAGTAAGGGCCTCCAAGGTATGTCAGTCTCCTTTGTTTAAAAAAAAAAAAAAAGAAAAGAAAAGAGAAAAAAGAGCCATAGTAGTTGCGACAATCTTGATGACATTGCTTTTCTGTCTGGGTGACGACAGTACAAGGCTCATTGCTGAGATGACAGACTGTCACTGAGCCACAGGCTCACACCTTTGATCTGTGGCCACCACTGCAGATTCCAAGGCCTGTCGTAGGGTGAAGAGCTGCATTTTGTTTTTCAGGCTGCTTAAATCTTTGCTCAAAACAGAGCCACCATGTCTCTGAGAGAACTCCACAAGCCACTCTGGGGTTCTACAGGGAGCAGGGCTTTTGAGTAAATGCAGTCACAGTCAGGGGTTAGCAGATTCTGTATGAGATAAGATTGTTAGATCTCTGTGACCACATGAAGTTCTTGCTTCTACCTTCACCAACCATTCATTTTCAGTATTAAATTTATTTAAAAGCATGTACGTATCTTACCCTTCCCTTCCAAATTTTATAAAAGTGAAATTGTAATGTTTTGTTTTCATGAATCAGCCTAATTCCTTTCATACTTATTGACACATTGGGTCTTCTATTTAATAATTGATAAAGAAAACATCACACCCTTTTAATTAGAATCCATTTGAGTTAATTCATCCCATAGCCATTCAGTAAGTTTGAGAGTCCACTACATACAGACTGTGTGGTAATTGCAGGGGAACAAAACCGTTATAGTTCCAGTACCCAAGGAGCGCATATTAATCCAGTAAATTGATATATAAAGTACATATTTAATAATCTGTGTTTCTTAATTAGGTTCTTGCAATTATGGGATGAATTTATTTTGGATATTTTTCTAACTGTGATGGGGAAAAGTAAGCAACTGAAAAGAATCTTTCCTCAGCATCCAGAGTGCTCTCTTCTTTTGAGTCTCCTCTAGTTTAGCCTCATCACTCTCCATTTTCTGATTATTGGTTCCCAATCCACAAAGGAATTTAGTAAATTATTTATGTCTATCCCCTCACTAGATGGTGAGCTTCATTCTTGAGCACAGAGAAACTGCCCATCACTGACATTCTTCCTCGCTCACAGAGCAAATATAGAAGTCCCCATCACTGTGAAAGGTCCAGACATGTTGGACTAATAAATGGATGGATGGATGGATGGATGGATGGATGGATGGATGGATGGATGGATGAATGGACGGATGGGTGGATATTCAGCTGTGCCCAAGGAGACTGTCTATTTTAAACTAGTACTTTATTAAAGTCACTACCACAGCTTATTTAGTCCACATGGCTTCCTCATAAGTTCAAAGTTATTTCTTCTGGTTTTGAAGGATTCTGCCAAAGCAGAGTACCTAGGCCCTGTGTCATTGCACAGGGAAGGGGGATTATATTTTGCCGTGAAGAAAACCTCTTCACGGAAGCTGCAAGACATCTCAGACAACATCCAGTTCAATCCCATGATTGACAGATGAAAAAAGGACCCCTCAAAGGTGAAACGGTCTATCTGAGCTTAGACGCAAAACAATGAGAAGAACCCAGTATTTCTCATTTCCAGCCCTAGGCTCTTCCCAGTGGTCAATATGGACCACATTTGTAAACAAGACAAAATAAGGCAACATCATGGATGTCTTCGACAATTCAATATAAATGTGAATAGACAGATGGTTCACCAGCCTCCTGGATGCCAGCCAAAGGTCTGGGCAGAAGGACAGGGCACCTTGAATTTATATTTGTTTAAGAGGCTACAGAATGTTTACCCAGAATGTGTAGCAGATGCTGTACTTTCCCATCTGCCTTGATTATGAATTTGAGACTAAAATTCTGTGAGGCCATGTCCTATGTAGCAATTCAGTTTTGCTTAGTTCCTACCAAAAAAACATTTTTTTAAAGACAGAACAAAATAACCCTGACAAAACTTTGATGGTTGGGAGCATCAAGATTTTATTGAAACTTTATTAGATCTTCTTTAACTATAAAATAAGTATGACTTTTAATATTGAGGGGTGCTTGGGAAAAAAGAGTAATGATATAGAAGAGAATTATGAAGAATTATTACATATGTTAAAGGAATGGCATTCCCTTTATTATCTAAATTAATAGTAAGGTCATATTGTTTCTATTCATTCAACCTGTATCACACACAGATGGAGTCATTTGTATGATCTGTGAGGCAAACAGGAAATTCTGCTGGCCCCGAAACTAACTTAATATAAATTGCAGCATAAGAAAATCACTCCCTTGGGTTTAAAAAGCTGGCCTTAAAAGTGAAAATAATTTGGAAGAGTTATATCATAAAATCACATAATTATACCATCAGTAGTTCATGACTTAGTGCACACAGCTTTAATGAGGTTGCACAAAACAAAATTACCAATTCTTTCACTGCTAGAGTGGGTTTCTTGCTGCTCAGGGCCGAACACCCTCAGCTCACCAAGCCCTATGCTGCATATCTTAGAACACACTCTACCCTTTTCCCAGGTAGCTTGTAAGAAGTTTTCAGTTAGAGGTTATCTAACTCACACCAGCTTCAAGCCTCTGTATTTGTCTCAGATTTGAGCCTTTGTAACTGAAAAGTGAAGAGGGCAAGCAAGCTTTGAGTGTGATTTGATCAATGCATTTTTCTGTGTGTCCCTCACATCTTCCCCTATTTGTGTTAGCTGCATTCTCAGGATACCTTCCTCATCAGAACAGAATGGCCAGGAAAGTTCTAGGCCTTATATCTACATCCCACACCATTCATAATGAGAGACATCATCTTGCCCCCTGTTCAGTCTCTGGACAGTCATGAGATTTACTCTTATTGGACCAAATCCCTATACATGCTCTTCCCTAAACCAATCATTGTGGTCAGGAGGCTGGACTGTTCTGATTGACTAGGTCTAATTGTGGCCAACACCTAAAACTGAGGTGTTGAAACTGTCTGGGGGCAGAGATGGAAGGGTGCTGGGGTGGCCACCACAGAATACACTAGTCTAGATATTGCAAAGAAATAAGAATTGTCATGGTGATAGGGGAATAGGAGAAAGGATAATGAGTTCAGAACACGGGACAGTGCCTGAAGAAGACAGAAATAACTGGATTCCAAGATGGGAGTTCTGTCGTGCCAGATAATATATCTCTCTGTGGCAGAAGAAGGGTTAAGTAGTTGCTTTCAGTTGAAAGAGTTTCAGAAAGAGTTGAACAGGGCATAGATTGTTTTTCTTATCACACATATACAATAATTGACAGATGCTTTCTGCAAATCTCTTACTCAAAGATACTAGTAGTGAATGGTTTGTACCAAAACATCCAAATAATGGGTGTTTTTCTCCTTACTTTCATCTTTCTATATGAACATGGTTCAAATTGAACAACAGTATGATTTTACTGGTTATTCACAGCATTCCGAATGGGAAAAAGGATAAAGAGAAACAATTAGAATTTCTTTCCAACTATTGACATTACTCTGACCCCTATTTCACTCTTCAAATATGACTATTTAAAATCATGGTTATGACTTTTCTTTAAAATTAGTGGTTTGTTTGTTTGTTTTGTGCCCAAAATCTTTGTGGTGTAAAGGCTGAGACTAAAAATCACTGCTCATTTTCTTTCCTTTCTTCATGTAAGGTCATCATGTATCCTCCCTACTTGAGTTTCATCATAGTGGGCCTCTAAATATACCATAACATAATAGCATTTTATGAGGTTAATTCAGTGTAATAAATGCAGCAGACAGACATTAGCAGTAGAGAATAATAATAACAAGTATACTGCATTTGGAAGATGTGAAACATAGAATTTCACCATTAACTAACCGTGAACTTTGGTCAAATCATTCGAAGTGGTTTCTTTCTAAGATGAGAATATTAATATTTTACCTGCCTGTCTATAAGCAGACAACTGGACAAGATGATGTCTTGATTTCCCCTTAGGATGAAATATCAATGATTCTCGGGGAAAAGTCAGCAAATGACACTTGCCAGTGACATGGTAATAATCCTATGATATTTTGAAATGTTAGTATTAACATAAATGGGCAATTGGAGTATTCATTGAAGGTAAACAAATTACCCCTGCAATGTAAGTTAGTAAAAGGGCAACTTTCATTTTGAGATTTTGTATTCTGTGTCTCAATCAATCATCCAATGTTGAAATCAGTTTTAGTTGTAACTTTTTTGTGATAGGTCAATATAGAAGATAAAAAATGCAGCTTTTACCGGGACCAAAATATTATACCAGACTGACGACTTCCCCATTACTCTATAAATGCACTGGATATTTAAAATTAATATGTTGAAGGGCATTGCTATTAGCTTGACTACTCTTTCTAGAAATCTGTTTTTGTATTTAGTTGTTTCCTTCATCATTCTAAAACATGTGTTCAGTGTTAGGACATGTTATAGCAGCCATGTAACCATGGTTTTACACAGTTTCTTTCTTTTACACAAACTGAATACAAAGTCATTTGATGGAGAAGGGCTGAAGGCAAGGAAACTAAACAGGTATGTTCAGAAAGTTGCATGGGTTCACTTTTGAGAGTTTGGAATTGCTTTAAATTGATACAACAAACTGGCTGCACTAAAAACTGATTTACAACACTTGTAGATGTAAGTAAACATTCATTTATACATGTGGCATCATTTATATACACTGAATACCCAGTATGTGGCAGGCACTGTGCTCGGAGCTAGTTATAGGAGAGTGAGTGAACGGGGGCTTCACTTAAGTTCATGGAGCTCTGAGCAAATTTTAGCGGCAGCACAAAATGAGGGTGGAAGTATTCTACTGAGAACCTAAAAGACCTTCCCAGATTTGCGTGGGAATCGTCCATATATCCATGATAGTGAAGTTTCCCAGGGAAACAGTATAGTGATGGAAGACAGGAAAACAGAGTACAGACCACAGGGGTAACCTACATTTTAAGAATCTGATGGAAGAGGCGACTTAGGGAAAGAATAGTGAAAAATAATACAATCAGAGAGATATAAGATGAATCAGGAGGCAAAGTCTGTCAGTGACTGGAGTGGAGAAAGTTTCAGGAAGTTGGTCAGCTTCAAATAATACAGAAAAATGCCCGAGGATAAAGTCACAGAAGAAGCATTAGGGATTAGCATTGGTGAGCATTGGTCATATCTGGGGACAGCTTGCACAGAGTGGCTGTTTTACAGAATGCTATTCTGGGCAGCTCTACAGCAAAGAGGCCACATTTAGGCCATCAAAACATTTTTAGAAATTGTAGTACTCAATTCCCCACCACCAGTTGATCCTGTCTATCTTTCTGTGTCATGGGGTCTTGACAGTTTGCACTATGTAGTGGGACAATATGTGTGATACAAGGAATCTTTCTTTTAACCTCCCAAATCAACTCTTTCCTTTTCTTATAAGATACTGAGAGACACACACATTGCACACGAGGTCTCCCTGAAAGTCCATTCTTCTTCTAGAGAAAAGAAACATATCGCACCCATCTATATATTTATGTCATCATAGGCTTGTCATTGGTAACTTGTGATCTTGCTTCTCTCAGTTTCACCCATCTGTGAGAAGATAGCTAAAAATATTGGTCAAAGGGATAACAAAGACAGTTTTCTTCCCCATCCTTTGACAAGGGAATCAATGGGATCCCACATCTATTTTTCAGAACCTAAGTCGGGGTTGGAGGATAATTATCAGTGTGACCACCAGCATCCAGGATCTGGTCCGAGCATCTTGAATCTCTTTAGCCTATCAAGTTTCTCTTTCCTTGACCCAAGATGACATTTCTCTCTGATTTTTAAATAAGAGTCTTTATCGTGGGTCCTAGGTTTTGGCAATTGTTTCTGAAATTATCTTCTCTGAAACCAATCAGGTCTTCAGGGAAATAGGCTTCCTGATGGTCTGGATGCCAGAGAAGCTATAGTTGGTAAAAAGAGTATGATCCTCCATGAAATTTTCATGATCTGCTTTGCTCTATGTGAAATCAACCC
This sequence comes from Rhinolophus sinicus, assembly GCF_036562045.2. Classification (NCBI taxonomy): domain Eukaryota; kingdom Metazoa; phylum Chordata; class Mammalia; order Chiroptera; family Rhinolophidae; genus Rhinolophus; species Rhinolophus sinicus. The sequence goes on along the minus strand of NC_133756.1, from coordinate 56,806,372 downwards.
ATCTACAATTAAAATTGGGATAACTTCTTGTTATATAATGATGGCCTTGATTGAAACCAAGTTTAGATTCTCAAACAAGTATGCATCATGTAATTCGCCCTATTAAAATGTGAAAGATAAACCAATGCTATTTTTAGTGGCATTTCTTTTCTCTCTTGTCTCTCATCTGTATTTTGGTAGAGAGGTTTTTCTGTGTTAATTGTGTTAAGAAAGGTATGTGTGATGATGGAACAGAAAAAGGAAAAAAAAATAAAGAAAGACATATTCCCCTGGTTGAATTTCACACTTTTCTGTTCATGGGGTAATTGAAAAGACTCATGGACCAAACATACATTCTGAAGGACAAAAACAGTAAGATTTTCTTTTGTTCTACTGTTGTGCTCAGCGCAACACGGCCAGTGAGAGAAAGAAAAGGGGCAGCAAAGGGTTAAGAAAGAAACAGAAATCAAGAAAGTTTTGAAACAGGGGCCAAGGTTCTCACAGCCTCAAAGGACTGAGAGCCCCGAATTGGGCCACCTTGTGGCTTTTAGTGATACACATACAAGGAAGTAGCATTGTTTTTCCTATAGTCTGAGTCTCATACACCATACCAGAAAATTGGTTCAAAACAATCACCCTTGCCTGCCGAAAGTCCCATGATGTATAAATAATTGTTGTTTGTACCTCCCCAGGGGACAAAACCTTTATGTTGAAAACTTACTGAGTTGGAGAACTGATGTTATCACATCTAGAATCACTTCCCAAGCAGGTTGTGGGAAGGAATACAACCACAGAGGCAGAAGCTCTCCTTAGATGGGGGAAAGTGGGGGTCTATGGCCACCTCTATCAACCCCGTGAATTCTCCTGGTGGTCCCCACATTACTGTGTCTGTCTTAGGTCGTTCCTTTCTTGAGGAATCTTACCCGTCATTGGCTAGCCAGCCATCCTTTGGGGCCAAACAAGCAGATGGCATAAAGGTGAAGCAATGTCTCTGAAAGGAATAGTCCCACAGACTCGTCTTTCTTTTTAAGGGTAGGCATGAGGGGACAGACGGGCATGCTGCTGTGTGACAACATTCTACCATACCCTCCTAAGAGTAGAACATAATTTCTTGGGCTAAAAAGAGAATGAACACTCAGAATGGAAAAAACAAAACAAAACAGAAAAAAAAAAAAAAAAACTGAAACGGTTAGTGGGTACCCAAGAAGGGCAGTGGTGTTCTATCACTTTCTAGGCTGAGCCTTCGGGAGTCAGCACATTCTCAGGTAGGTTTTGGGACAGGAGAGAGGAAAAGACCTAAGTCTTGCTTCCTGGAAAAAGGCCTAGGAGATTATAAGAGCCCAAAGAGTGAAAACACTCCTTCCTCACTATGGCTATGTGGAATGGTCCTTACACAGCTTGGTTAGGCTTTCTCGTGCTTCGTGTATATAAGGATGCCTTAGAATCACAACTGAGAATCACAATCAAGAATCACAATTGCATAGACAGTAGACAGAAGGCCAGACACAACAATGAATGATTCAGTGGATGCCTGTATTGACAGATGAATGATGTACAGGGAATAGAAGCCTAGGAGAGAATCCCATGACTGCCCTCCATATTACATTGGGGAGATCAATCACAGGGCCACAAGGAGCCATAAAGAGGGCTGGAATATGTAGGCCCAAACTAGGAAGTTACCTCCCAGGTAGTGTAGTTCTATCACTAAATAAAAAGGGAGAAAGGATTTTTTTTTTTTTTTTTTTTTTTTTTTTGACAATAGATAGCAGTTGCCCATCTTGTCATCAAATTTCTGTACAAATTTCTTCCCATATGTCAAATATCATCAGTCCCATTCAAGGTAAATTACTAAAAATTCCACTGAGTTACTTTATCCTACTCAATTTTCATATTCTCTAGGTAATTTTCTGTCTTCTTTCAGGTTTAGACATGGCTCCCAGTACACAAAAAATAAATAAATAAATAATAATTCAATATAAACTACCATTCAGAAAATTGAAGTGTGGAATAAACAAAGTATGGAATAAACAAATAATATACTTTTAATCCTCAGGAGCAAGAATTACAAAGAATCCCTGGCCTGGGAGTAATGATTACTTCTTTGTTGGCCTATCAGTCAGCCTTAGAGAAAGATTCTGAATAACAATAGTTATATCCAGTTGTTTGGTAAAAGAAACCATTGTTTCCTCCAACACTATGGGAACTGTGATTTTTGTATCCTCTTTACTTCATTAGATCTCTTCTTGCAAACTAGCTAATCATTGCCTGAGTTCATCATGCTTATAATTTCTTGACATAATCAGCAAGAAATAAATAACACATGCTTACAATGTAATATAAATTGCTTCCTTTAGAGCCAAGAGTGTTTAAGCATATTGCCTACTTTCCAAGTTGTTGTAGAAGAGAGTTCTACTAAATATTTTGCCATAGCATAAGGAAGGTCACCAGCTTTGTAGGCTGCCATGTGCCTCTGTCCTGTGCAGCCTAACAGCTAAGCTAAAGACATATATTTGAGTCTTGTTGTAGTGTTATTTAATTCAAACTCCTCATTTCTTTGTGAGTCAGGATAAGTATCAGCTGCTCTAACAAAGAGATTCCAAATTAAATCAAGAACCAAAAGAAGGTAGAAGTCTATTTTTTTCACAATAGCCAAAGGAAAAAGTTCAAGGTGGAGGGTAGGTCTGTTCCACACACTCATTCAGGGCCCCAGGCCCTTCCCATGTTGTTTCTCTGCATGTGCAAGAGTGTTTGGCAAACCTGAGCCTCAGGCATGTCCAGATTCCAATGCATGGGAGGGCAAAGGGCATCAAGGTATTAAAGAGCAGGTCTGTAAAATGACACATTACATTTAATCCAAATAAATTGCTCACATTTAGTCAAATGGTGACACAGAGCTGCAAGGGTTGTCCCAGCCTGGGCAACTACATTCCAGCTACAGTTCTATCACTATGGAAGAAAATAATGGATTTGTGGGAATAGTTAGCCATCAGTTACTATGAAACAAGGGAAGTATAGATTCTTGTGGGTAATTATCAGCCTCTGTCAAAGTACATTTCTTTCCCTTTGTAGTTAATAGTCTTATTGGAAAAACATGCAAGGTTAATGGGTAATTATAAATAGTCTGTTAAAGGTTATCACAGCTGTAAACACAGCATGATGCTAAGAACAAAGTAATGAATCTAACCTGGAACTTAGGGGTCTGAAAATTTTCTAAAAGGAGGCATATATAAATAAGAGTCCTAAGGGATGAGTAGTCATTTTTCTAGTTGGGGAAAAGAAAGGGGAGTCAAGGGTGTCAGGAAAAGAACCGAGCCTGTATGAATACCTGAAGACAACGTGTGGCAATATGGGAAAAGCACAGAGTATCACATGACTGACACGCACCATTTTATTCAAAGAATGAATTTCTGGACTGTAGAGAAAGTGGGGGAAATGGTGTGAAATGAGATTGAGAAGCTAGATGATAAGGAACCTTATAGTACGTATAATATCCTCATACCATGCTGTCAAGATTTAACTTGTAGACTATGGGGAGACATTTATAAGCCAGACAGCTTCTATCCCAGAAGGGAAAACAATTTCTTTTTTTCACCTCAGACTGTAATATAATTCTTCAGGATTCCTACCCCTCGTTAGCCTCAGGTCACATTCCACACAGGTAAGTCATCTCACTCTCCTGTCCTTGCCCATGCCACAGGAAATCTGCATATTTTCTCATTTACAGCGATACACTTCTTCTCCCTGATGAAGAAAAGCCCATATAATTTGATTACAAGTAGAGGTAGGATTTAATCCAGTTCTGCTGGAGTTTCACTTTGAAGTGATAATGATTATAGAGTATCTCAGTAAAGTGTGTTTTTGTTACAAAAATATAAAGTTGATATTCATAATCAAAGCAATAGTATCCTTTGTAAATACCCTTGCTTCTAGTTGCACTCTCATAAAATCTATTTTAGTGCATTTCCCCAGGGCTATAGGCAAACAATACAACCACTGCTTTTGATAGGGCAATGAAAGCGGAAACCAATTATGCTGTACAAAACCAGAGGGCAAAGTGAAAAACAGTAGAATTAAAATAAATAGTCATATAGCCATCAAGGTGTTTTTGTTTGGTTGTGCTATGTTTTAATCTTGTACTGATCTATTTAGAGAAGAAGGATGCAGTATTAGATAAGCTTATTCTCTCTTATTATTTTTATTAAAGCACAATGTAGTTTTTATTTTTATTTGTCTTTACACATACTGGCATAGGGAATGTCGAATGTAACCTTGAATTCCTGTGGAGGTTTTGTGAGGGAGAATAACAAAGGTTACTTTGATTGCCTGAGCAGTCTTAACAAGCCCAAATACACATGTACGTGATGCTGAATCTCACTAGACCTGACTCACATAAGCTCCTCACAGGTCTCCATCCTCAGAACAGCCCTTACTTCCTTCTGTGTGCCACTTGGGCTCCCTTTCTCATCAGCTAGCATCCTTTGGAGCTGTAAGTCATTCTTTTGAGCTTCCTGACCTTGTGTCATTCATTTTGGTCTCCCAGGTTGCCTAAACTCAACGTCTGCAGAACTGAGCACATCCCTCCATCCACCACTCCCAGTGCTCAACCAATGCTCCTTAGCACCCACTACTATATGACATCAAGTCTAGCTATACAATCCTCTCATTTTATAATCTCTGAAATCAGAATATGTCTTACAATGGATGATGTCTTAGGATTGCTGCTGCCAGGTAGAAGTTTTAATAAAGTTGACCTTTGAATATAAGAATTTAGTCTTAAATGTTCGTATTGTTGAAGAGTCTTACCTGGCATAACATCTCTGTACATAAAGTAGATACAATCCTCAAAACCTGACTCTAAACTAAACTTTAGAATACTATACCCCCCTTTCCTGTTCATTTATCGGAAAAAAAAACAGAGTCACATTCAATAATATGTCAAAGTCATGCTAAGTATATTTCTAATGCAAAACCAATTTTAAAATTAAATGTTAACATCTCAGAAAAAGTCAGAAGATAAAAATACTAAAACTAAAAATATGACGATCAGCAGATGAGGAGGTGGAAGTAACACATCCTAAGCTTTCATGATTTGACTTTAGATTTTCACCTGCTACAAACCACATTTACACTTCCATTTTTAGCAACTATTTTACATTTTATTTTTCACTGTCTGCTGTTATTGGCATTTGGCTTTCCTCAGACTGTTTTGACCCTAGTCAATCAATCAATCAATCAATCAATCAATCAATCAGTAAATGTCTTCAAAAACAACTCAATCAATAGTGTCTTCAGAAAATAGCTCAAAAGGACATTGCATAACAATCCGAACAGATCCAAGAAACTTTACCTACTCCTACACTCAAGATGTATTTTAGGTTCTTTGAGCAATAAGTTATAAACATCCCAGCCCACACATTCCAGATGCTCAATAAATGTCTATTACATAATAAAAATTTTATTGACAGATAATGACAGCAATAAATTAATGCTAACAATAAAATAGATCATATGATAGTATCTCATGAGCAATGTGTGTCTTAAGAACAGTAGCTTTCACACGAGGAACAGATGTCTGTCTGTAGTTTGACCTTCTACGAGTTTACATGGGCTAGAAGGTGAAGTGCTGTAGATATTACACACAGTACCTTTACACTCATTTGCAAAAGGCACCCATTCTCTAAGCAGATGCAACCCCAGGCTGTGCGGCTCACCAAACAAAACATAGGCTGGATGTTAGCTCCTTTCCCAGGAATACACTTGTCCAGGTGCTCATGTTCAGTGAGCAGCCTGAAAAACTATACATGGCAGCTCTGGAAAGAAGAGAACTTATACCTAACATGGCATTTAACATTTTTCCTTAATTACAATTTGTTTTTCCAAATTACTCTTCCTCTCCCACAATGGGCATAACCTTTATTTGCCTGCATAATGTAGTCTCTTTGTGCATAGGTCTCTCTCATTCATGACCTAGCAATATGTTTTAAATGTTATCCCACTTTGAAGTCACCTTTTGCCTTCCATATTTGCCTCCTCAGTCATTATTGTTTCTCCAATGAAAATATAAAATCATAGTAAAATAAATGTGCAAGTATGCACTTAGGACCTAATAATTCACCATCTGCTCTGATATTCACTATTATTTCCTTGAATCTTACCAGCCCCCTGTGAGGTAGGTATGACTAGGAACCCCATTTTACAAATGGAAGCTGAGGACCTGAGCGATTCTATGACCTATTCAGGCTCTTGCGGGAGGTGGTGGGGTCTGGATTTGAATCCTAAGTTTCTGAATCCAAATTCTTGAAGGTAAAGTCCATGAGAATAGAGCCTTCGTCTTTCTCCTTTACTTTTAAATTCCTATTTACTGAAATATTGATCAAATCAATATTTAATAAAAACTGCAATTCATGCAATACCTATTTTTGAGGACCTACTATTTGGCAGTTATCATTTTAGATGCTTGGGATATAACTGTGAACAAAACCAATAAAAATCCCTAACCCTCATCTTTTATTCCAATAGGGGAGATAATAACCAAATTAGTAAGTAAATTACATGATATGTCAGATATTGACAGATGCTATGGACATAAAGCAGGGAAGAGGAAAGAGAGTGAAGCCTGGGGATAGGAGACTTGCTGTATAAATAAGGTGGTAAAGAAGTGATGCAATAATTGACCCGTGTTTGAACAAAGACCTGAAGAAGGAAAGGAGGACGCCACATGGAGTTGGAGCTTGCCGGACACAGAGAAAAACTAGAGCTAATGTCCTGATAGTCTCCTCACTGAGGATTGCACTTTGCATGTTTGAGTAACAGCAAGGGAGTTAATTTTGCTAGAAAGAAGTGGGCAGTAAGAAAGAGAGACAGGAAATAAGGTCAAGGAGCTAAAGGAGTGGGCAAGACACACATTAGACCATTATTACGACTTCGCCTGCAACTCCAAGTGCAATGAGGAGCCACTGGAGTTTTTAAGCAAAGCAGTGACAGAATCTCATTTCCATTGAAACAGGATCAATCTGAATGCACGTTGAGAATGGACTCTTGAAGGGCAAGAATGGAAGCAGAGAGATCAGTAAAAAGGAATAATCATGGCATTGACTTCAACTTAGAGACAGAGCTAGTAGAGTTTGCTGATGAATTGGATGTAGACTGAGAGAGAGAGAGGAGTCAAGGATGACTGTTAAAATGAATGTTTGAAACAATGAATGTGCTCTTTACAATACTTTGTCTGCCAATAACTACAATACTTTAATAGTGTTGTAGTTTATAAAATAATTTTCTATACATTATTTTATTGAACCATGGACCAGGGTTCTCAATACGTGTATCACCTTCTTTTAATTGAGGTTTATAAGTTTGCCGTTTTTGTTAGTTTGGTTTCCCTAATGATGAATCTTAAGTAAACAAGAAGAAAGGAATTAAAAACATAATAGTAAAACCTCAGGAGAGTGGCTTACATATAAACATATAATTCAGATATTCCCGGAGTTAAAGTGAAGATTCAAAATTTTAGACACAAAATTACCTAACATTTCATTAATTAATGTTGTGCTATATATTTTTCTGACAGTTTTTCATATAATGAAGAGGGCATTTTAATTTTCTTTCCACCGAAAGACTAAATTGTGTTTTTTGAGGATTGTGAGAAAGTACATTCTTATTTCTTCAAGAATTTGGCATGCTTGTGTTTGACATTTTACAGTTTAAAATTTTTATTCTCTGTATTATTTACTTAGATTACTTATTTCAATCAATGCTTATCAGAAAGAGTCATTTTGTTTTTAGATTATTACATAATTAATATCCATGAAGTTTTACAAATATTCTCAGAATGATTGACTAGAAAGAACTTTAATGAGCACTTGATGCAGTCTGTCATTTTTAATCCACAAGATATTTAAACTTGTGATAATCTTTAATATCCTAAGATTGCCAGAGTCATGATTATGTGACCTTTCATACGCAAATTTTTCAGGAGGACCCCTAATAGGAATATATTTTAAAAGTCTGGAGAAGTGGAAGAGGGATGCTATAATATTTCAATGAGTTGATGTACACATACTGTTTAAAACAATGACTAGACATAGTACTGTAAAAGTGTTTGCCATTATAATGCTGATCATCTGTATATTTTCTTTTCAAAAAGACTTCTTTGAACATCATTTTCTAAGATTCATATAATGCAAATAATATGTTTCTGAATAAGCTTTTAAAATCACACATGCCCCACTCCATTCTGAAGTTCTTATAGTTCTTAGCGTGATCAACTCAACTTATTTTCCTGGAATTTTTCCAGTTTTAATATTGAAAAGTCCCAAATCCTGAGAACTCCACCCCACCAGCCCAGTCCCAGGCAAACTTGGAGATTGAGTCACCCTGTTTCTCAGAGCCTCCCCACCTTTCCTACAATCACTGTTAAAACCAGACTTCTTTGTTTCTCAGTCACAGAGCTTGTGTCAGATGCAAAACTAGACCTTACGTCTCTTACTCATATATTTAAAAAATCCATAGCCTATCAGTGTTAGATGATAGGAATGTTCACTGACCAAACACTGAAAATTTCCTACTTTGTGATTTATATGTGGTTTCTATGCTTGTGAGCATGTACAGAGTATTTCAATTAAATATATGCTTATAAATATAATAAAGTCAAATGGTAGTATATCATGGTTCTTAATGTAAGGAAACAAATGCTTAAAAATTCTTAAGGAACACTCACACTATTACACACCCACCTATTTTATATTGCTTTATATACATGTTTCCAGATAAATATATATAAATAACCTCTTCTTGAAGATTATAAAACATCGTAGCACATCCATACAATGGACTATTACTCAGCAATACAAGGAACTAATTACTAATTGCATAAAAACTTGAATCTATCTCAAAGACGTAGAAAGAAGCCAGTCTCAAAATGTTACATATCGTTTGTTTATACTTACATGATATTCCCCAAAGGATACACTATAGGTAAGAGGACAGACCCGTAGTCACCAGGGCTTAGGAGTCAGTGACAGTTCTGATAAAGGGATGGCATGAGGAGATTTTTTAGATGATGTAACTGTTTCTGGTGTCAGTTGTATGTATTAAAATTTATAGAACTGTATACCAAAACCAAAAATAAATAAAAAGCGAATTTTACTCTATGCTGATTAAAAATAAACAAACTAAATATGTAAAAATTGAAGTGAAAGTTCAGAACAAGTTCATATTTCTAAAATGAGGAGGAGAACTATGTCTGTAGATTTTCAGAGAGAGAGAGATCTAACTTATCCTCCTAAATAAAGCATTACGGAAAGTCATTCAAGACAGTATGATTTCTATAACTTCTTCATGGTGGGATCCAATGATGTTCTTATGACATAGCCACATGCTTTTCTACATTTTGCAGCCCCTGTAGATTTATGTGGGGTCATTCTTTTCAATGGTGAATGAGTCAAAATGATAAATGACTTCTGGTCCAAGGCAGTTAAGGGATGGATTAGGTAATACTCTCTCTGTCTTTCAATCTCTCTCCTGTCTCTGTGTCTGTCTCTCTCTGACTCTCCATCTGTCTCTTACCATGTGTCTCTGTCTCTGTGTCTCCTTCCCACCCTCCTTCCCCCTCACCTGTGATGCTGGAAATCACACACTGAAGGGAATTTCAGATGTTTCCAATTTTAGGCAATTGTATTATAAAACTGCTACCAACATTATGCATAGTTTATGTGTGTGTGTGTGTGTATAAGTTTTCATTTCTCTAGGGTAAATACCCAGAAGTGGGTTTGATGCATCATACGGCAAGTATATGTTTAATTTTATAAGGAATTGCCAAACCATTTTCCAGAATGCCTGTACCATTTGCATTACCACAGCAATGCACAAGAATTCCAGTTGCTCTGCACCTCTGTAGCAATTCATATTATCTCTGCTTATTTATTTTTCAATTTGGTCACTAATATGTGTATAGTAATATCTCACAATTATTTTATTCTAATGACTAATGATGCTGAAAATATTTTCATGTGCTTGTTTGTCACACTTTTATATCTTCTTTGATGTAGTGTCTTTCCAAGTCTTTGCCCATTTTTAAATTGGGTTTTTGTTCTCTCATGTTGAATATCAACAGTTGCTTACCTCTTCTGAATATTATTCATTTGTTGGAAACGTGCTTTGCAAATATATTCTCCCCAACTCTAGATTGTTTATTTTTGTATTCCCTTAAGAGTATCTTTCACAAAGAAAATTAAAAAAAAAAATTAATGAAGTCCAATTTGTCAAATTTTTTTAAATGGATCATTCTTTTGCCACCTTACCCCAAGTCACAAAGATTTTTTTCCTGTATTTTTATGTAGAAGCATTACAGTGTTACATTTTATTTAGATCTATGAATCATTTTTATGTTTTTTAATAAGTATAAGTTTCAGTCAAAGTAATACTTGCATATAGATGTCTAATTATTCCAACATCACTTGCTAAAATGACTCTACTATCTCCATTGAAATGCTTTTGTACTTTGGTCAAAAATTAAAGCCATATTTGTGAGGGCTTATATGTGGACTCCATTCTGTACCTCTGATTTGTGTCTATCCCTTCAACAATGCCATGCTTTCTTCACTACTAGGTATAGCCTCATAGCAGGGTTATATGACTCCAACAACTACATTCTCCGTTTTCAAAACTGTTTACCTTTCCTGATGAATTTTAGAACAAGCTTGTCTGTAACTATGAAAAAAAATATCTCTGTATTCAATTCACTCTTTTTTCTCTAGTTTTGTACGTTGGAAGCTCAGAATGTTGACTCCAGATTTCTTTTGCAGTGTAAGCATTTAATGATCTAAAGTTCCCATACAGCACTGCTTATCGGCATCCCACGAATTTGAGTATTTTCATTTTAATTCAGTTTGCGATATTTTATAATTTCCCTTGAGACTTCTTTCACTCTTGGATAATTCTGAAGTGTATTATTTACTTGTCATGTGTTTGGAGGATTTCCCTGTTACCTTGATGTTATTGCTGTCTAGTTTTAACTCTATTTGAGTCTGAAAACATATGAGCTGTGGTCTGTACTGGTGTATACCCCCATATGCACTTTAAAATATGTATTCTGATATATTTGCATAGTGTCTCTAAATGTCAATTATATCCAATAGACTGATGGTAGTGTTCGATTTTCTGTCCTTGCTGATTTTGTGTCTACTGGCTCCATCTATTACTGGGAAAGGAATGGACATCTCCAACTAGAATTGTGGATTTTTCTGTTTCTCCTTTCAGTTTTGCCAGTTTTTGCTTCATGCATTTTGAATGTCTCTTAGGTAAGTACCTATTTAGAATTGTTATGTCTTCTTAGAGAATTGACACCTTAATTATTACGTAATCTCTCCTTTTGTCTCTGGTAATGGAGGACTCCATGAGACAATACAGAGGACCAGTGACCCTCTGAAAGACACAGCTTTCCCCAACAAAGAGAAGGGGTCACTCTCAGAGTTTTGACTCTTCGGGTTTTCTGTAACTATTCCTGCCATTTCTGTACACATAATGGAGAGAGGAAAATAAGAAGTGGATGTGTTCATTCTCTATGAGACAAACCTTCTTTCCCATTTCTTAAGCCACAGCTAAAAATTCTCCTGAAGTCCTCTGTCTGCACCAGGGTTAACTTGTGGTTTTCTTGTTGCTTTACCTTTAGGCCAGGAGATGTCAGAGGGAGAAAAATTGATAAACGCACACATTTGGTGGTGCTTCAAATTCTGGTGCTCTTCTCAATCTGCCTGCTGCTATGTACTTTTCACAGTTCTTAAATAGCTGCCCCCTGTATTTTGTCCGAGTTTTATAGTTGCACTCAGTAGGTAAGATAAGAAAAAATGTGCTTACTCCATCTTACATGGAACAAAAGCCCTATATGTTTCCTTTACATTTATACATTGTGCTCCTGGAAGGCAGGCAGGGCCCATGTGTCAATCACTTTGTATTCCCCTGGTGTCTAGAACAGCACCGGGGACATAGTAGTGTTCCCTGTAATATTTGTTGAATAAAAAATAACATAATATTTCATTAATGGTATATGATTTATAGTCTAGGATGTCAGGCAAATACCAACTCAAATGAAATCTTCTTTGTAAAATTATTATTTCTTTGAAAAGTCCCAAAGCCAGATTACATATGCATTTATTTATTTATTTAAAATGTAAAAATAACTCCTGTTATCTGATGGAAAAAATAACGTGCAGACTTCCCACAATCTTGGAAGATTACATGGGAGTCTAAATATGGAAGTTTGAATCTAGAAACTAACATAACTTGAAATTCATAGAGCAATGGTTTTGTCAGAAAAGAAAAAAAAGTATTTCACAGAAAATAAAGAGATATCTTATATTACTAGTTAGAATGGAAATGGAAAAGTCATGTTAAACCAGGTTGCCATAAAGTTAAAAATCTGTTCTTACTAAGTGTTGTAGAACAGCACATCATTTTAAATGGGGTTAACTATTGCGTAATCAATTCAATGAGTTCGGAACCTTTCTGGTTGCCCAAGAGGTTACAACACGACTGGGTGACCAATTCTTTGTGATTATTTCTATTAAGGTATAATCAAGAAAGAGTTTTTTGCTGTGGATATTTAGAATTAAACTAAAGTTTAACTAAATATGACAGTTATATGGGACATATACTTTAAAATGTCTAAAGTTCTGACATGCTTCATTCACTTCTATTTAGACAGTGAATATTATTGTATGTCTCTGATAACATTTTTATTTATCTGACTATAAATACTGAGCTTACAGAATCATTCAGAGGGTTTCTTTAATTAAATATAAAATTCAACAATTATTCATTTATGTGCTAACTGGAAGTTCTGGGTCGCACTATGAAAAACTGCTAATAATAAAATGAATTAAACAGACTGTCCCTATAGAAATTCTTTATTCATTTATTCATATATTCAATAATTTTAAGTACCACATACATACCAAGAAAAGCATGAGGTATATTCCCCTTTGGGACAAAAATAAATGAAACCAAAATATGTTCTTGAACTCCTCTTTAGAAGTGTGTGTCACTTTCCCACAGGTGAGGAATGCAGAATGCAAAACAGTCTTAACCCTTCTCCTCAAGGAGGATCACCTTGTAAAGGAGGCAGGAACAACATCCACACCAGTCCATTAAACAGGGTTTTGCTCTTTGCTTTCCCTCAGAAAAAAAAAAAAAATGTGTGTGTGTGTGTGTGTGTGTGTGTGTGTGTGTACATACATGTATGCATAAGCATGTATTCATGCATGCACTGTCCAATGTCCAATTCTTTCATTGAGTAATAGGTGTCACATCAAAGATTCAACTTTGTTATACAGATCTCATTACCAAGCAATTTCATATTTTTTCAGTTAAATCAAATACAAGGAAGATTACATCTGAGGGCAAAAAGATTTACGGGTGAGATTTGGTGGTTTACAGAGCCAGATTCATTATTTTTTCATGCTTGTTGGGTCAGAGAGTTAACTATAATTTCAAGTTTAAGTTTAAAGTAAAGTGACATAAATTACATAACAGAAGTTTGATATGTTAAGTGAAACACATAGAGGAAGATAGTGTTATTGCTCAAACCCCGTGATTATTTTGTAAGTGACAAAAAAACAAACAAACAAACAAAAAACAACAACCTCATCTAGAGGTTATGAGATCATCCCTTAAAATACCCTAACAAAATTAACTGGAAAAAAAAATGTGCTGAATCTAAATGGATTTGTTGAGTAATGGAAGAGCAGCATTAGAAACAGGTTGGGTTTAAATTTCTACTTTTCTCCCTCAACAGCATCTCTTCAGTTTCTGCATAAATTGAGGATAATTTTACCTCCATTAGCTGTTCTTAGGATTTGCAAGATTTAAATGCGGTAATGCAAATAAAGCCATTTTCACATAAAACAAAGAAAAAAAAAAAAAATTCAGTAAATTCTAATTGCCATGATAGTGTCTAGGAAAAGAAAGAAAGGATCCTGAGGAAAGGAAGATATTGGTAAAAAAAAAAAAAAAAAAAAAAAAAACAGAATTAAAAATACCCGTTTACAAGAGTGTGGAGCGTTAGCCATGCCCACCCAGGATATGGAAGGAGGCTTAGTTCCTTCTGTTTCAAAATAAATGTCGGTTCTCAATTCTATTCCATTGATCTGTGTGTCTGTTTTTCTGCCAATACCATGCTGTTTTCATTACTGCTGCCTGTAGTACAAGCTAAAGTCAGGAAGTGTGATACCTCTAGCATTGTTCTTTTTTCTTAAGATTGCTTTGGCTATTAGGGGTCTTTTATGATTCCATACAAATCTGATGATTTTTTGTTCTATTTCTTTAAAAAATGCCATTGGGATTTTGATGGGGATTGCATTGCTTTGGGGTAATACAGCCATTTCAACTATGTTGATTATTCCAATCCATGAGCATGGAATGTCTTTCCATTTCTTTGTGTCTTCTTCAATTTCTTTTAAAAATGTCTTATAGTTTTCAGCATATAGGTCTTTCACATCATTGGTTAAGTTTATTCCTAGGTACTTTATTCTTTTTGTTGCAAAAGGAATTGTATTTTTTTTTTTTTCATTTCTTTTTCTGAGATTTCATTGTTAGTATGTAGGAATGTAATGGACTTTTGTACATTGATTTTGTAGCCATCAACTTTACTGTATTTGTTGATTGTTTCTCATAGCTTTTTGGTGGAGAAATAAACCCACATAAATATGGACAGATAATTTTTGACAAAGAAGCAAAAACATACAATGGAGAAAAGACAGCCTCTTCAATAAATGCTGTTGGCAGAACTGGAAAGCCACGTGCAAAAGAATGAAACTGGACTGCTATCTGTCACCATGTACCAAAATTAATTCAAAATGGATCAAAGACCTAAATAAAAAACCTGAAACAATAAACTGCATAGAAGAAAGCATAGGTACTAAAGTTATGGACCTTGGGTTCAAAGAGCATTTTATGAATTTGACTCCAAAGGCAAGGGAAGTAAAAGCTGAAATAAATGAATGGGACTATATCAAACTTAAAAGCTTCTGCACAGCAAAAGAAACCATCAACACAATAAAGAGGCAACCAACTGAATGGGAGAATATTTTTGCAAACACCACCTCCAATAAGGGGCTAATATCCAAAATATAGAAGGAACACATACAACTCAACAACAAAAAAACAACCAACCTAATTGAAAAATGGGCAGAGGACCTAAAGAGACATTTCTCCAAAGAGGACATACAAATGGCAAATAGACATATGAAAAAATGCTCAACCCCACTAACCATCAGAGAAATGCAAATAAAAACCACAATGAGATATCACCTCACTCCAGTTAGAATGGCTATCATCAACAAGACAAATAGTAACAAGTGTTGGAGAGGCTGTGGAGAAAAAGGAACCCTCATGTACTGTTGGTGGGAATGCAGATTGGTGCAGCCGCTATGGAAGGCAGTGTGGAGGTTCCTCAAAAATTTAAGAATAGAATTACCATATGATCCAGCAATCCCTCTCCTGGGTATCTACCCAAAAAATCTGAAAACATTTATTCATAAAGACAAGTGTGCTCCAATGTTCATTGCAGCTTTATTTACAGTGGCCAAGACATGGAAACAACTAAAATGTCCTTCGATAGATGAATGGATAAAGAAGTTGTGGTATATATACACAATGGAATACTATTTGGCAGTAAGAAAAGATGAAACAATACCATTTGTGACAACATGGATGGATCTTGAGATTACAATGTTAAGCAAAATAAGTCAGACAGAAAAAGCAGAGAACCATATGATTTCACTGATATGTGGTATATAAAACTGAAAACAACAAAAGAAGACAAACAAATGAAAGAACAAAAACTCATAGACATAGTTAATTGTTTAGCGGTTACCAGAGGGTAAGGGGGGCGGGGGGCTCTAGAAGAGGGTAAACGGGGTCTAATATATGGTGATGGAAAGAGAACTGACTCTGGGTGGTGAACATACAATGTGAGATATAGATAATGTATTACAGAATTATACACCTGAAATCTATGTAACTTTACTAACAATTGTCACCTCAATAAACTTTAATTCAAAAAATAAATAAATAAATGTGGATTTAGACTTTACGAAATGAATTGGGAAACCCAAAAAGAAGTCTTAACCATGAAAATAAAATGTTTTCCCTTAAAGTTAGGGCAATAAGTGGGCTGGTACACTCAGCTTTAAGGTTTAGCTGTAGGAATAATGTTCCTATTCAGAGGCAGATTCAAATAAGAAAATCAAAGCTCCTATCTCGATAGTTGGGATGAGTGACACTGATAGTCCCATTTTTCAATCTATAAACAGAAGTATGAAAGACATCTAAATTATTCCACTTTAAATTACCAATTTCAGTGTTCAAATCATCAAACAAAGATTTGAACTACATCCATACACACCTCAAGACAGAGATTTCCATTTCAGAAGTGAGTATCTATACAACATGATGCCCCAGGAGCTTCCCTTCCCTGAAATGTCTACTGTACATCTTTCATAACCACAAATTACTAGAATAGTTGCCAGTTTATTCTCTGCAAATTTTTGGAAGCGTTTACTGGCACATTGTGTCCTATCTTGAGGTTTGCAAAAGGGAGAGGACAGTTTGACAAAGCCATGTCAGGGAAACATTATTCCACCAGCAAGCCAAAGGTCAGACCGTAATTTAAGCAGCAGTTGGCTGATCAAGGGTAGAAACTCTCCCTGGTTTCATCTCACAAGCAGGGAGAAAATCAATCCCTCAGCTAACTTCAAATGGAAAGTTTAAGTCAGGACAGAAAAAAAAAAAAAAAAAGGAAACGTTTTCCTTTTTTTTTTTTTTTTTTTTGATTGGTCAGCAGAGAGATTTGTAATTGTTCTGTTGACTCATAAGTTTTTTGGTTTTTTTTTAAGTGTTAGGGGTTTTTTTTAAATGTTAGTTAACATTAGACATTTAATGTTTTTTAATGTTCTTTTTAAATCTTTCCCTGATCTCAAAATATATGGAAAACTGCGACACTGACTATGTTCTTAGGTCCCAGGAAACTAGAAATGAGCACCCACATGTTCATTTTAAAGACTCCAAAGATGAAAACAAAGTTAATGATTTGCATACAAAACAAAGCCCATAACTGTTTTTCTAAAAATAACTTTATACTAACCAGTTGATTTAATCAAGAATCCAGGGGCCTAGACACATTTAACAATTTGGGAAACACAGCCATAATTTCAATGTAACACTTTAGGTGACTTGGAAAATGGCTTAGTGCTCTGAGACCTACCTCTGGCTCCTAGAACTGGAATTGACTTAACTTTCAACTTTAAACCCTCTAAAGAGATTTATATCTTTGCCTATCATTTCATTAGAATTCTGTTTTCACTTACATGGGTTTGTGGTTGTTACAGCTGCTGCTATATTAATATGCTATCAACCTGACTTTGCTAGTCAGTTTGGTGTTTAGCAATGTTATAATATTGTTTGGGTTTTCTGACCTAAATTATGAAAACCATACATTCCCATTGCAAAGATAATAATCTAACCATACAGAAAAGTCAAATCCCAATCAACATATCTAGTTATGTTGAGCTCAATCTCATTTTAACCCTTCCACCACCAGCGCCGCCATCTCCCTCATGGATGTCTTAAGCCTCCTACTTCTCTCCTACCACATGTATTTGCTTGTCCTCTCACAGCATTCAGGCCCCTGCTCAAAGAGGCCTGCTTATCTAAAAAGTAGCCTCTCTCTTTCCTTATTCTTTTATCTTGCTTAATGTTTTCCTAATAACATTCATTATAGATACTGCATTTTATATTTTTTATTTGCCTCCTTCCTAGAATATGAATTCCACAAGGGCCAGGACTTGTTTGCAATTACAGTTGACCCTTTACCAGCTCAAGTTTGAACTGCACAGATCCACTTATACATGGATTTTTTTTCAATAAATATCTGTCCTGTTTTTGATCTGAAGTTGGGAGTCCGTGGATGTGGAGGGCCAACTGTATGCATTGTTCTATTCAATTTCACATGGGGCATCTAAGCGTCCATGAATTTTGCTATCCCTGTGGATACCAAAGGACAACTTAAGTATTTGGGGAATCAAAGTTATATGTGGATTTTCAACTGTGTGGGGGTTGGCTCCCTAACTTCTGCATTGTTCAAGGTTCAAAGGTATAGTCCCAGGACTGAATTAGACAGCACATGACAAGAGGAGGCATTATTTACTGAATGGAACTCATTCTGCAAAAGTAACCGTTATTAACACTTTAGCATATATCATTCCAGATATTATCTATACACAAACTGTTTTCCAGAATCATTTTTTTCATTGATACTGCTTTCAGAATTTCTGTGTGCATGCATGTGTATCATCAAACACTCTCTTTACCTAGAATTCTAGGAGCCAAAGTCCCCAAGTCCCCTCCTGGCAATTTCAGACTAAGCCTTCCATCTAGGCCCATCAGCCCACCTTTTGTCTGTCAGCATCCTTCAGATGTGTATCCTTTTACATATTCAATTTCATCAATATTCATTGTCTCTATTCCATCTACCTGTTGATAGGTTTAGTTCTTACTTTTAAGAAACAAAAAGGTTTTTTTTTCCCCTCAAATCACCTCTGCTATCTTCTATTTGAACACTTTCCTTCCTTTAGCTACAAGAACTTGAAATAGCGTAGTCTGTGTTTTGGGCCCCCTCCTTCCCACAGCTCAATTACTTCTTCATAAGTCCTCCTAAAATCTGCCTTCTGCCCATAGGATTCTGATAAAACTGTTGTCCAAGCTCACCAATTACTTTCTAATTGCTAAATCCAAAAGACTTTCCCAGTACAATTTCCTGTACTTTTAATGAGCACCTGAAAATAATTACTATGACAATCCTCTGGCCTTCTGGCATTGCACTGTGTGGAACTGCCATTATTATCATACCCCACCTCTTTGAAATGAGTATTCAGTTAGCTCCAGGTCGTTCCACTCTTTTCCTGGAAAAGTAGGAGAATCTAGTTAATCAGTGCATCAAAATGATTTATCCCACAACTCCCTGGAATTTGGAATTAGCTCTATTCTGTTATACCCCCAGAAAACAAGTATCAGGTATTGGAACACAACTATATAGGCATCAACTTTCCCATTTCTAATTAAATAGCCCTGTGGTTCAGACTGATCTAATTGAGCCCTCCAGTTCAAATCTTTGGTGTTCTTGGAGTTCTTAGGTTTATCTGGCCCCATCCCATAAACACCAATGTTTAGTAGTAAGCCCTGTCTTATACCCTAGCCACTTGGGCCTTACTCCCTGCTTTGTTTCTAACGGGCCCATTTTCTGTGGAACTGCGTTCTGTTCTGCTTCTGACTTTTTTATTTTAAGGGGATTCCACCATTGCATGCAGTATGCAACTGATTGTTACAGATTCTGAACCTGTGTCCACTAAATATTTCCCCAGATGGGATTCCATTGATCTTGGATGCCCACACACAATTGAATCTCCACATACATGTTTCTTGAGTACATAGAACTAGTCTATCTTATTCATGGCTGTATCCCCTTTGCATCACTGCTATTTGGCTTTTAGGAGCTGCTAAATAGATAGTTCTAAATGCATAAATATGCAATAGCTAGATGATGCAATAGCAAGATGATATATTATAGAATTGTATACTTGAAACCTATGTAATTTTACCAACCAATGTCATGCCAATAAATTTAACTAAAAACAAAAAGAGCAAAAGAGTTAAGCTTTAAAAAGTAAATAAAATAAATGCATAAACAAAGGAACGAATGCACTAAAGTAAAACTGCCATATTTCTGCTTGAATTGTGTTTCCATTTCTGCTTGAATTTTGTTTTCAGCCCACTCCTAGGAAACAGCACCACATTCTCAGTTTCACTAAGCTCTGCTAGCTTCTAGCTTATTTCCCTTCCCTTATTTCATTTCTGCTTTAGTTCCCTATGTCCGGCATGGAAAGTTTCACCCTGTGAAGTCCTCTAACCCCCTTAAACCTGCTTTTCTGTTAATAAAACTCTAAACAGAAAGAGTAGCACTTATTGCTACCGGGGATCTCAGGAAAGGGATGTTTTCTTGCATTACTAGTGGAAATGAGTAGTGTACAGCCATGGAGAACAATTTGACAGCATCAATTGAAATGAAAATACATATACTCTTAAACCAGCGGTTCAAATGTGGGAATCTCTGCCACAGAAATAAAAGTGGCAATACATAAGAAGTCTATATAAAAGAGTGTCTATTGTAGCATTGCTTATAATGGTTTAGAAAACTGATAATAAATGTCATCAGATGACAAATGATTTAATAAATGATGACATATCTACATCACAGTACCACAATGAATTCATGCTATACCAGATCACTTGATGGGATTCTTGAATGAAAACAACAAGCTATCTGGGTACACACCCAAAAGATCTGAAAATATCCATTCATAAACATGTGTGACCAAGATATGGAAACAATCAGTGTTCTTTGACAAATGATTGGATAAAAAAGATGTGGTATACAAAAGTCTGACAATTAAGTTCACAAACTCATCCTAGAAAAAGTGTTACACACCTCATTGCCAAGTATCACTATGGTCACTTTGAAGTTCTCCCCTTGGGGGAGACACCGGCGCCTAGTCCACCCTTCAAAGGAATTTGGAACTCTTTCTGGAATGGCCATCAGAGCTTTTGTTGTATTACCCTTGATGTCCTGAATGTCATCAAAATGCTTCCTTTTAATATTTCCTTTATCTTCAGGTAAAGAAAGAAGTCATTGGGGGCTAGATCAGGTGAGTAGGGAGGGTGTTCCAATACAGTCATTTGTTTACTGGCTAAAAACTCCCTCACAGAAGTGCCATGTGAGCTGGTGCCTTGTAGTGATGCAACGGCCATGAATTGTCGGCAAAAAGTTCAGGTCGTCTAACTTTTTCCCACAGCCTTTTCAGCATTTCCAAATAGTAAACTTGGTTAACTGTCCAGTTGGTACAAATTCATAATGAACATTCTCTTTAATATGAAAAAGATTAGGAACATCATTGCAACAAGTTTGTGAACTTAATTGTCAGGCCTCATACATATATACAATGGAATACTACTCTGCCATAAGAAAAGATGAAAAACTGCCATTTGCGACAATATGGATTGGTCTTGAGAATATCATGCTAAGTGAAATAAGTCAGAAAGAGTCAAGAACCACATAATTTCACTCATAGGTAAAATATAGAAATAAAAGCAACAAACAAATGACAAACAAACAAAAACTCGTAGACACAGATACCTCTGAATAACCAGCTCTGAGTGGTTACCAGAGGGAAAGGGAGGTAGAGGAAGGTAGAAAAGTGTAATGGGTGTCAAATATATGGTGATGGAGGGAGATTTGATTTTAAGTGGTGAATGCACAATGCAATGTACAGATGATGTATTATAGAATTGTACACTTGAAACCTCCATAATTTTATTAACCCGTGTCCTCCAGTGATTTTAATTAAAAAAAAGCAAACTATAAAAAAGCTTGTATGTAATGATATGACTTCAGTAAAAATGAAACAATTGCCAACTCTTCCATACATATATGTTTATACATATTCTTTATAGAATTATGTGAGTACAGAGAAAACTACAGATAAACTTTTATTATACATGAACATTGAAGCATGGGTTACCTAGGGTATGAAGGGAACTGAGAACAGTGTCATGGATGTGAGTGGAGGAGGAAAGAGAGAGGAAGGAAGGAAATAAGACCTTCCCCAAAAAAAGACTTTTTTAAAAAGCACATAAATGTTCACATCCATCCATTTCTATAAAATTGGTAACATACTCTTAGATAGTTATTATTCTATACCAGGTATCATTTTAGTGCCAAATACCTATATTATTTAATCTCCAAATAAGGTGAGGTTGATACTATAATAAACCCCATTTTTACAGATAATGAAACTGAGAAATAGGAAAATTAAGGGACAAACTGAAATCACATGGCTAGAAAGTTGTAGTTTGAATTTGAGTCCAGACAGCCAGGTCTCAGAGACCGTGTTCTTAAGCATATGCCTCTTGAGACATGTGCAGTGTGCAGTATGAAGAAAAAAAAATTCTTAAAGGTGCACACACAGAGTGGTTATTAAAAGAATAACGTTGCTGTTAAATTGTGCATTTTACTAAACGAGACTAATCATTTTTCTTTATTTGGAACTGATTGCATTTTTTAAAAAAGTTTTAGATTTAACTATGTTTAATATGAGCTAATATTACTTTTCAACTCACAACTGCTGTTCTGAAAGGATTAACTCTTCCTGGATTGTATCAGTTACAACTGAAATGATCTTGGTCCCAATAGTCATAAAAAAAACTAAGTGTTAGAAATCTCATTTTAAGAGCTGTTGATAAGAGAGATTAACTACTTGTTGCAGGTGCTTTTTAGATATGATTCTCTTCGTCATTGATATCCGGATTGTCTAAAATGTCTTTTGGGCCAGAATGAAAGAAACCTCCTGTGATTATATGTTCCCCTCCATTTGGTGGAAAGGGATCATGCGACAGAAATATTACTCTCTGAAATGAAAATTAGTAAAAATCAACCTAAATGACCATCGGAAGAAATTATTTATTCCAAGAAAAGAGCATCGGGCTTGAGGCCTGGATTCAAAGTTGATTCTAGTTTACAACGCAGAGTGTGAGTGTCTCCCTGGGAGGATCTGTACACGAAATGACACTCAAGTTCTCAGTCAAGCAAACGTCAGAGCTCTACTTCTTTTTTTCTTACTGAAGTCACTTAAGCAGCAGTTTCTTCTTGACCAGAGGAAATTATTGGTTCACCTCATCTTGTGAGACCAATCTTTCACTTTAAATTCATACTGCACTCTGGCTTCGGAATCAGTTTTTTTGTGAGTTTGGCCTCAATTTGTGCTCCAAAGCTTAATCACCTCTGAGTAAGCTGATAGAGGGAGATTCTAGACTTGCAGAGAAAAGGAAACTACAATCCTGCCCCCTTCCTCCCCCTTCCCTTTCTCCTGTGTCCAGCCTTCCGCCTACAATTAGACATCTATGAGCCTGAATGCCTCTCAGCAAAAGGCCTCTGACCATGGAACTGCCTGCCTTTAAGGATGCATCTTGATCTTGACATGCATCAAAATGCATATTCAGGCTTTAGAAGAGTGATGCCTAAGGTGATTCTAAATGATGGAATGGGAGAAGGACGAAATGAAAGATTCTTTCATTCTTAAATAGATTGAGTATGCATTTGAATGCCTAGAGGGGAACTCTGATTGACAGAGAAGATATATATTGGGACAGAGGTTAAAGGTGGACAGAGAGGTTTCAGAATTGTCAATGTAATCATTGTCACTAAAGCATTCAGCCAAAAGAGGCTACTAAGTGATGTGAAGAAAGGGAAAGAAGCTAGTGGGTCAAGGACAGACTCTTCTGAAAGAAGAAAGATTTGGCAGGAGAAAGAAAGATGCTTAGAAAGAAGTAGCATCTGTAATGAATGGTTCCTGCTAAATCAGAATGAGTGGGATTTACAGGGTAATTAAAAGAATGGGTGAATTTACATTAGGTGAAAATCAATGGCTCTTAATTAATACTACCCCAAAAAATAAAGATAATGGGGACAGATAAATAGATTATTTATACAAAATAAGGTCAATCTTGGTTAGAATAAACTGTACTCCTTATAGATAGTCAAGGACACTGTGCTATTTTTTTTTTAATTTTTCTTAGTATTGAGTTTATGTGTAGGGAAACATATGAGCACAGAGCAGAAGGTAGTCACATCAATCCAACAGCCTGTCTTCATAAATAAAGTAAGCTGCCATTACTAAAACATGGAACAATGGAAAGCTGGCCCTTATGCCCGTGATCCAAAGGTCAACTCACTGAAAGGCTCTTCAGTGACATCACAGACATTTACCGTAGCCTGGCCCTGTTCCATCTGCCATTACTTCATTCTGCATACTGGGTTTTCTCCTACAACTGGAAATAACAAATCTGAAAATCTCAATTCAGAAATCCATGGAATAAAAAAGACTAAAAATATCATTTTTTTTTAAGAAGAGAACCATTATAGATGTAAGATGTTAAAAAAACACTTCACATATGGAATGGGAAGAACATGAATTAGCTCTTTATGAAAGGGCAGGGTAGTGAGGGGTATAAGAAATTGAAAAGAAAGATGAGTTTGAATACAATTACATTAAGCTTGCAAGTTAGGCACTCAGACAGCAAGCAGTATGGAG
Source organism: Rhinolophus sinicus (assembly GCF_036562045.2). Lineage (NCBI taxonomy): Eukaryota > Metazoa > Chordata > Mammalia > Chiroptera > Rhinolophidae > Rhinolophus > Rhinolophus sinicus. Next base: position 56,782,199 of record NC_133756.1, on the reverse strand, counting down.
ATGGAATGCTGAGGTTATCTGAGGGACCACCATCTGACAGAACAAAGAAAGGGGGAGTAAAAGCATGACATTGCCTCCAGAATATATGGTGTTCTCCTCTTCTGAACATCAAAAAGGGAAAAATAGATGCTGAACACAGAACTCCCCAGGAAAGACACTATAAGGTAGAAAAGATGCAATCTCAACGTATTCAGCAAGCTTCCGGTGTTTTGTTAGTTTTGAGGCAAAGTGTTGAAGACAGTGAGAAAAGTTAAAATTTTAAATAACAGAGCTACTAAGCTAACTTACTGAATTACCCTAGCTATTAAAGATCAGAAATCATTTAGGTATGAAAACGAAACCCAGAATTCGATTAACTGGAAAAGTTAATTGATACGGTATTTATTTTGTATCTTGTTTATATATTATTTTATAGCTCACTTTTCAGCAGCAGGGAGTTTATCAGTATTTCTTCATTGTAAGAAACAACCCGAATAAGTGTTTTAATATTTTTGTTAGTATTTTGTTAACATAATATTGGGTTAAAAAATGAGATTGATATATAGAAAGAGGCTGGGTTTCTTTTTGCTGTTGTTCATAATTTTTATGTTTTGGGTTTTGTTGATTTTTTTTTTACCTCCATAATCTCAGTTATTTAATATTAATCCCCATTTTGCTCAATCCCTCTGCTACCACACCACTGTCACCACCAATACTATCTGATGATCATTTCCAAATTTTAGGCACAGATTTTCAGGAGGAAGTAACCAAGTAATAAGAACTATACTTAGGAATTCCTATTTTGAGAGTTACATACTATTTCTCCATACGACTGCAGCTCCTCTGGCCATTATTGCAGCGTCCTCCTTCAGCATGACTTCCTACAGCTATCACCAGTCATCTGCCTCCTCGTCCTTCCAGGGCCTGGGCAGTGGCACCATGTGCTTCTGGGTGAGAGGCGCCTTCTGTGTGCCCAGCATTCATGGGGGCTCGGGCAGACAAGGTGTGTTGGTGTCTGCCACCCACTTCGTGTCCTCGTCCTCCTCCAGTGGCTTTGGTGGAGGCTATGTGGGTGCCCTGGCTGGGTTTGACAGGCTGCTGGTGGGCAACAAGAAGGTGACCAGGCAGAACCTTAATGATCAACTGGCCTTCTACCTGGAGAAGGTGCGTGCCCTGGAGGCAGCTAACGGCTACCTGGAGGTAAAGATCCATGACTGGTACCTGAAGCAGGGCCCAGGCCATGCGTGGCTACAGCCACTACTACAAGACCATTGATGAGCTGCAGGACAAGGCACCACCACTGAGAACTCCAAGGTTGTCCTGCAGATTGACAATGCCCGTCTGGCTGCAGTTGACTTCCGAACCAAGTTCAAGACAGAGCAGTCCCTGCTCATGAGCATGGAGGCTGACACCAAAGGCCTGTGCAAGATACTGGATGAGTTGACCCTGGCTAGAGCCGGCCTGGAGATGCAGACTGAAAGCCTGAAGGAAGGACTCGCCTACCAGAAGAGGAGGTAGGAAGTCAGTGCTCTAAGGGGCCAGGTGGGTGGCCAGGTCAGTGTGGAGGTGGATTCCGCTTGGGCATTGATCTAGCCAAGATCCTGAGCGACATGAGAAGCCAATATGAAGTCATGGCTGAGAAGCACTAGAAGGATGCTGAAGCCTGGTTCACCAGCCAGACTGAGGAGCTGAACTGGGAGGTCGCTGACCACACTAAGCAGCTGAAGATTAGCAAGATGGAGGTCACCGTCTTGAGGCATACACTCCAAGGTGTGGAGATCGAGCGGCAGTCTCAGCCCAGCATGAAAGCTGCCCTGGAAGGCTCGCTGGCAGAAACGGAGGCTCGCTTTGGAGCCCCACTGACACAGATCCAGGCTCTGATCAGCAGTATTGAAGCCCAGCTGGGTGACATATGTGCTGACATTGGCAGAACCTGGAGTGCCCGCAGCTCATGGACATCAAGACACAACTGGAGCAGGAGATTCCCACCTACCACAGCCTGCTCGAGGGCCAGGAAACTTACTACAACAACCTGCCCACCGCCAAGACCGCCACCGTCCAGCAGCCTCCTGGGCTTCCTGCCGTCCAGCAGAGAGATGACCCTGGGTGGGGCATGAGAGGGGAGGGACTCTTAACTCTGGTTCTTCCCTTGATCTGCCAATAAAACTTAATGGCCCAAGGCCGGGGAAAAGAGTTACCTACTAGCCAAACAATATAATGCTAACTGATATTAAAAATATTTACTGGGAAAAAACAAAAAACCTGTTGGTTACCCATACAGAGCAAAGCAGGTTGCAAGAAAATGACAATATAAACCACAAGCTAAAAAGAGCAACCTGAAAGAATAAATTATCAGTGGCCAATGAAGATCCATCATTTAAGTTGGTTTCCTCAGGAAATAGAGATGGGATAATAGGCTTCTTGGAGTATGCTATCAGGAAATAACACATATTAAGGGAGTGAGAAAAGAAGGATTAGGCAGAAGGAAAAGGGAACTAAGATGCAGTTGAACCAAAATCCTCACTTGATCCCACAGGGAATCCTGAGACAGCCCTTCAGAGATGTTCCAGATTGAGGGGGCAGGAACTTTGACTCCCTGAATTGAGCAGTCATTGGATATAAGGTGTTCCTGGGAGGGGCAAGGCAGCCTTCTTTGGACCTAAGGGACTCAGATGTGAACAATCCACCGACAACATTGCCAGCAGTTAAGGAAATGTGTGCCTCAGTCATACCTTCATTGGCAGACAGCAACTTTCATTAAGTCCACCCTTAAGCCTCCTGGACCAACCTGTTCCTCCAGGACTTACATTAGTCTCTTTTCCTGGAGATTCTTATAAGAGGGAGTTTAGTAGAATTAAATAAAGTCCCTGCTGCTACAGCTAATCTGAGGACCATAATTAATATGCATCATCTCCATCCTCTGCTGTCGATTTTAGATTCTCTTACCCTTGACTAACTTGTGCTGGTCTAAGATTACTCACCTTTTGTGATGATCCAAACTGTCATCCCTGGGAGGTCATGACTCTCATCACTATGTCCTTCTCAGTGTGGCTGCTGCACTGTCTGTCACGGGGAGAGCCTGAGATGCTCTGGTAGATTATTTTGATGCCAAACTTATTCCTTCCTGTCCCATTATGTAGCAGCAGCCCTATCTCTTCCTAAGGTTCAGGGTCAAGTACCCCTGCCCGTGTGGTAATTCATTCTTTCACCTGCTGGCCTCTCAGCACAAGAGCCCTGAATGGCAGGACACAGATTAGCTTAGAGTTTAATGGAAATATTGCTGCATTTCCTGGTAGAAGTTCCCTCCCTCTTTGGGAACCAGGACCTTTCCCTCAGAGCATAATTGCAGGGATGGGAAGTACAGATTCCCCAAGTGGCTCACTGAGACTGCTGGCAAGTGAGGCCACTCCTACTTCCAACTCTTATTTCCTGGGCCCATATTTCCTACCTACTGAGGACCTAGCACTATACCGGGGGTGCCAAAAAAAATGTACACATTTTAAGAGATGTTATCTATGTATTACTTTCAAAGTTGAATTAAATTACAGTAGCAATGTGTAGTATGGTGTTAATCAAAAGATGGTGTTGATCAAATGAATCCTAGCGTCACCATGTGGCAGGCAGGACAATAGTTTTTTCCTTTCTTAAAATGTGGATACATTTTTTTGGCACCCTCTGCATAATGGTTGTAGATTTAGTTTGTATACTCTGTCCAGATGGCACTCCGTTTTTTTTTAGGACACCATCTCAGGTGTGATATACATCTAATAAACTGTATATCCAATGGCTGTCACTTCACTCGATCAGGCTGTGGGCTCTAGTTGGTGTGACATGTGATGGAACCAGTGAATCCTATAATCATGTGCCCACTGCCTCACTTCATTTTTTGTAAAGTGTGTTCCTTGGTCCGATATAATGTTATGTGGGATCCCATGTTGGTGAGAGAAACACTTGGTAAGCCCTTGAGCAGTGCTGCTGAGGACCTATCAGCAGTAACTGACAGTCCGTATTAGAACATGTGTCAGTTCAGGTCAAGATGAAACACTTCCCCTTCCAAGATGGAAAGGGTTCAGTGTAATGAACTTGCTAGCAAGTGGCTGACTGGTCTCCTCAGTACATGATGCCATATTAGTGGCTAGAGTTACTGAACTGTGGAACATTCAGCAATAGGATTAACCAGATGAGTCAAGTTCATGCTGTTGGGCTCATGTGCAGTCTTACTTTTTATTGCCCTGAAGTACTCTGTTCCTACACTCACGTGCCAGCATTTGGACAGCCAGTGAGAAAGCCTGGCTAACATCAGTTGGCTGAGTTATTTTGTCTACTTGCTTGCATAGTGCCTCTTTCAGAGTGGAGGATCTCGTGCGGGTGTTATCATACGATACAACGATTTTTCACACACCCTGCCCTGACCCTCTTCCATAGATTCACGCACACGCCTCTTCCCAGATGTTCTTCCTCTTTCTCTTTCAAGGCTTCTGACCAATGATGAAACCATTTACTACTGCCTATAAATCCATGTATATACTCCCCTCCTACCATTTCTCTTTCTGCAGAAAATGGGTGACCAAATAAACTGCCCAAAGCTTTTTCTCTTCACCACTGTCTCTCAGGGCCATCTCTCAGGGAAGCTTTAGTACAGAAACAGTCTGTTTTTGGCTTGGACCGATACTGTTTTGGGCCTTTTTCTTCTCCATCAGCTGGTTATCAGGGACCCTGCATATGTCCCATAGGTACTAGCTGAGGGACAGCTGCCCATGTGATATTAAGGGATGGCATGGGAGTTTGCATGAGCAGCTGGTGCAACTTCCTTGTACCCTCTTTGCCTGTCCATGCCCGATCTTGAATTAGAGATATCTGTGCTGGGAGATCTTAGACTCTTCCACGTTAAGATGGATTACCACTGGACCCATCTGTGGGGACAGAGCCCCAGAGAGCAGTTTCCAGGCTCTCGGCCTCACGTGGAAAGGTGCTGGCTCAGGTAGTAAATGGCCGTCAGCTGTGGCTAGTTGGCCATCAACTGTAACCATTGACCATTGGCCACTAATATAAATGCCGCAGCTACGTTGGGGAGTGGAGTCTAGGGGAGTCGGTCGGTTGGCAGAAAAGCGGACAGCAGGTCACACGTCGTGTGAATCCAGCCTCCAGTGAGGTGTTATGACTCCCCTGCCTATGGCTCCGTGGATGTTCCTTTATGGCCTAGCCACATCCTGTGTTCTTATGTGGGGAGCGGGAGCAGAGAGCCCGCAGGACGCCCCACACGACAAAATCTTTTTATGATCTGGTGAATCTAGAGCTCTGTCCACATTGTTATTTTCTAAATGGAATTCCCTGAAACTTTACATGGTATTGTTTTTTTCTCCCAGCACAGTTATCTCTATTGCCATGGGGTTTTCTGAGTCCTATTGCCCACATTGTAGGGATGCCATATCATAGCTATACCTAATGCTTTTCTACTCTACACTCCACTCAAGTTGGGAACCATTTGTGCTACTTGGTAAATTGATTGGAGAAGTACCCTCAAGTGTTATACATGTGGCCTCCATTACTTAAAAGAGGCCCATCTTTCCTTCTTGGTGGTGACAGGTGTAATATATACATAATAAATATACCACATCTGACCTGCTGCAAATGGGTCACTTGTTTGAGTAGTGGTAGTCTACTGTGATCTTCCAAGATCTTTTGGATTTTTGTAAGAGCCAGAATGATGAATGAAACAGGGACATGATGGAGGCAATGATTTTTGAATCCTTTAGGTGACTAAGGGTGGTAGTAATCTTTTCTAATATGTAATGTGTGTTTTTATGTACTGTCTTGACTTGTGTGGAAAAAACAGTGGTGGGTAGTTTTAGAGGCTTCATCTTGGTCTTTCCCACTGCAGCAGATTTTACTGTACAGACCAAGAAATCAAAACAACATCTCTGCCAACTCTCAAATATGAACATGCCTATTATAAATATGGGTACTGGGAAAATAAATATTGGGTATGTTGTGGACCCAGTGAACTTTCTGTGACCTGAACCCAAGCCAGGATTCCACTTATTACCTAGCCTTTGCGTAATCTTACATTTCTCAAAATATTTAAGTATTTCCCTTTCCCCAGTGTATGGTTACTTACACTTATGGTCATAGGTACATTTGGAGAAGATCTGGAGAAATTTGTACTGTATTCACAAGCTGAGATTTTGCAAGTTCCCTCCTCCTGGGTTCTCTTTCAGTCAGTGGGCTCTGGTTTTAAAAACTGGCTAAGTTATAAAAGGTAAGAAATCTTGACTTTTTATTAGAATGGCTTCCCTCAGTCTCCGATCATCCTTCCTTTATTTCTTTTGATTGTATATACTGAGCAATATTCATGCTGGCTGACCATCTCTTTTGCCCCCCAGAAAGGTTCGGGTCTACTAACCATCTCTATAGCTTTCTGCAGGTCAGGTTTCCATGATTTCCTCTCTAACCTCACTACTCTTTATGATAACTGCACCTGCCTCATTTATAATAGTTCAGCTCTGCCACCTGGCCTCTTATTTCATGATCTTATCTCTATTTCTAAGGGAACCCAGTTTCTTAACGGTATCTCATATTATATCATCCCTGGGACAACCGCCACTGAGCTTGTCAAGGAGGCTTATGCTACTCTCAGAAGCTCATTCCTTGTTGCTTTGGAGAATGGGGTACACTGTGGGCCGTTTTATAGAATATAGTCAGTTGATGAGTTTTCTGGTCTTACACAGTATGTGCACTCTGGAATGCCCACTACTATGTGCTTTGTGATCCTTTCTTCTACCATCTTTTACAGCAGTACTGGAACTTTTACTTCCTTAGACCATCTCTTTCTTGAAACTTCCAAAAGCCATTCTAGCACCATGTTAGCACTATCTCCTGGAACCCCTATCTATCTCAAGAGGAAGGGTTCACTTTGGTCAAGTACTCTCAGAATGCAATCCATATGCATTCTCCTAGCTCATCCTGATACATGTCATCTCCATCTTGGAGTTCCTTCAGAGTATGGACCACTCAGCAGATTAGCATATCCTCAGTCAGGTAATGTTTGGCTTAACCCTAGTTAAAGGTCTGGTGGTCAATAGGAACTGTGTGGGCAGATCCTTTTCTTGAAAGGCAGAAGTCTTTGTATTGTCTTCAAACAAAGGAAAGAGGCATTAACTAGTATTGACAAAGAAAAAATAAGCCACTTCTATAGGGCCAGAGGATTCAGTCTATCGAACGATTCAGGAGTTTAAGTGCATTCACCCATATATTTCCATCCCAAGTCTTGGGTCACTACTTTTTCCCAGTCAGGGCCCTCAACTTGGCATCGTAGACTTCTTGGGATTCAGAATTCAATGTTCTCTAGGACACAGTTACGCATATAATTGCACCTCAGGTGGGATTTTCAGTTTTCCCTACCTCTTTCTGCAGCAGATGAGAATCTTGTTATATGTTGCCAAGGAGCTCCTCTAGCTATCACTCTTTGCTTTAAATTGATTAATCTCTCTCATCTTGCTTCTTCAGTGCATTGATAGCTCCCAATAACAGCTGTTTACTCTTATAATTCCTTCTTCTCTGGAATCTCTCAAATGCTGGGGATATTTTACATGTCCATACATCACTTCCACCGGTATCCTATCCCAGTTCACCAGTTCACCACTGGTGAAAGTTTTTTTATAATACACCACTAATTCCCAGGAGTTGTCAGTATTCTATTTATCTGGAGTAATAGAGTCCCTGTTGTCAGCAGGCCTACAGATGATCCAACTCCAAAATCTCTTTTAGAGTCAGGGATCCAGACCACTCCCGATACTAAGAGTCTTATGTTGGTTTCCTGAGAAACAAACACTGAGATGGAAATCCATATTATGATAGTTTATGGGGGTATGCTCTCAGAAATACCTGTAACAGAATGAAGGAAGCAGGATTGCCCAGAGAGAGAAGTTGCGATTAGATGTAGCTGCAACCAAGGCCTCAGGTGATCTCACAGGAAGTTTTGAAGATGAGGTGGTTCTACAGAGAAGCTCTTCATAGAGTCGAGGGGACCCAGAATTAACTATACTCTTACGTTGACCAGTTATTGAATTTGCCCTGTCTCTTGAGTGAGGGTGTAATATTAGGCAAAACTACTTCTTTTGGCGGAGGGCAATTCCTGGGGTAAGATTCAGCTGTGAGCTGTCAGCGGGCACCATTCTTTAGCCACTGGGAAATGAGGGCCTCAGACCTCAAGAGTGGATCTTGGCAGGGCAACATCGCATTAACTAAGGCATCAAAGAAACAGGTGACATCCTGCAGTAAAGAAAACCAGGTAATCTGTGCTAACTGTATCTCAGGCTGATGGCTGTACCCCAAAGAACTTTCACACTCAAATCCTATTTGAGATCCTTCATGGTCAATCAATCAGGCAGAGCTGCCTTGACCTTCACCTTTTTAAAGAAGAAAGGTGCCAATTACTTGCCAGAGCAGGGTATATTTTCTTCTGTAGCAAGTTTCTTCCGCAGTAATGAGAGTCAGAATGGCATAAATCTGTTCAAAACTATGGTTCTGAACACAGTTTTATATACTATGAGTCGCTACCCAGTATATCTCAGTCCTAGTTAATATCCATGCTTCCTCTGATCTGGGAGACATAATGAATTCCAGGGGTTCTGGTAGAGTTGTAAGCCTTTAGCAAGCCAACTGCTCCACATAATTAAATGTAGATTGGGGAGAGTTCTGCCTGAAAATCAGAGTGAAACAGCGTGACACATGGCCTGGCTGTCAAATTTAAAAGGATATTTGTAGAAAGAAGTGTGCCTATCTGGAGGCAATTGGCCATAAAGCCCATGAAAAGAAAATCCTGGAAGAGTTTCAAGGTTAAAACTCAGTGCTGCAGATGATCCAGAGTATGAGTGCTGAAAATTCCCTTTTCCTCTTCTATCACCTTTTGTTCTTCCTTTGTGAATCTATGTAAGCTTCATATGTCTATTCTGTGAGTTTAAATTTTGAAATTTAGAATAAGTACTCCATAAATTTTGAAATTTGAAATAAGTACTCCATAATGAAAGGGGAAGAAGAGACAAGTTTTCAACTTGAGGTTGAGTATGTGCTTATTTGCAATGAAAAATAACTGATAACAGAAGACAGAGAAGTGAAGAGAAAATCAGAAGTATCCCACTTACATTTAATGCAGATGGTGTCACGCATATAAGAGTGTGCTTATCATGCTTCTTTGATTAAAAAACACACTAACAAACAAAACAAACAAACACTCTAAGTAAAAACTCTCAAGGACAAATAGGTTTTGCTTATTCATTGCAAGCAGGGTTAACCCTCTTGTACAATGTAAAATGGAAAGCCACTCTTACCCCATTCATGAAGGCCCTGAATCCTCTACTACCTCACTCATTCTCCGTAGATGACTTCAAGCTTACACAGCACTTTTAAGGGGGGGAAAAAAAATGAAGCTACCAGCTGGAATTTCCTCAACTTCTTGTCACTAATGCTTTATAAAGGAGAGTCTCTCCAGCTATATATCGTCAACTTGTAGTCCGTATCCCAACCCCTACAAAATTCTCAAAAACTTTGTATACTAGTGACTATGCCTTTTCTTCCATGTGCTCTTTTTTTCTCTCTTCACTGGACTCTTTCAATCAGCAAGTTAATCTGTGTTACTTGCACTTCGCTAGCTACGTCTATGTTTTCATCTTACACTGACTCTCCAGCTCACACTCATATAGTTTGCACTCTCATCACTACAGTGACTCTTGCTGATATTACCAATAATTTTCATGTTGCTAAATTATCTTTTTTGAACTTATAATAGATTTTTTTTTCCCATTGACTAACCCTACCTCTTTGATTTTCATGTCATTATGAGCTCTTCATCTTTCCCTTTGTTCTCTGGCCATTCTTCTACCTAAACTTTAAATGTTGACATTCTTCCAGATCTTCTCTGATACCCTTCCCAACTTATTATACATTTTACTATCTCCTTAGGTGAGCTCACTGCCATGTTTTAGATAGCTATTGATGCATAAAATGTAACAGTAAAATACCAGTGGCATACATCTTGCCAATGCATCTGTAGGTCAGTTAAACTCCAGCTAATCTGCACTGGACTTGACTTAGTTTGTCTCCAAGCTGCAAGTTGGGTACAGGTCTGCTCATATCTTTCATACTCCTTGGACCAGCAGCTCACAGAGGCTGGTGAAAGGCTACAGCACAATAGGGCAAGTCCAACCGCATAAACACATTTCAAGCCTCTAACTGTGTCCATTTGTTAACATGTCATTGGCCAAAGTAAGTCACATGGCAAGCCCTAAGTCTTGGAACAGAGAATCAGATTCCTTCCATGGTAGTGGGGAGAGGAGGAAGTAGATATTTTGTGAATAGTGATCTAATCTTCTATATTAGAAGATTATATAGTCATGTATGACTAATGAATTTCAATATTTAAATCTTCAGCTCTGAATTACCTCTTAACTCTTAACCTATATATACAATTGTCTACTTGATATCTCCAATTGGTTTTTCACAGATACGGCAACATTTACATATTCAGAATTCATCATCTTCCTTGTCAGATTTCATCTTCCTTCCTTATTCCCTAGCTCAATGAATAGTATCATTATTCACCAAGGTGTATGATCCAGGTAATTGGGAGTATCCTTAATGATTTCTCTTTCTTAACTGCTTCCAAGAAGATATAATTTGTCAGATATTTACATTAACTTTAACCACCAAATATATATATTTTTAAATCTCCAAACACACAAAAAACTTCAAGCTACCATCATCTCTTGGCCAGACTATAGCAGTACCTCACATCAACATTGTCTCACCAAACTCAAATCCATTCTCAACAATGTACCCTGATACTGTTTTCTCATAAAGCAATTCTTTCCACTGGTCCTTCCCACTGACAATACACGTGCACACTCATAAATCCTTTAAATAACTTCAACAGGTTTTTCTTGTGCCTCTTTCTTTGGTTCGTTTTGTGTTCCAGACAAACTAATCTTTCTTTTGTTTCTTGAGACATTCACATTTCTTCCTGCTCAGGGCCTTCACCCATACTTTTCCATTTTTTTAGAATGACTGTTTTCCCCATTTTCAACTGGATATTTGTTCATCCTTCACAAGTTATCTCATAATGATTCTACTTATTGCATAATCTTATAATATTCTGCATTCCTTCAAGACTCAGGAAAATTGTGACTACATTACCAATTGAATCGTTTAGTTCCCCCATCCAGCCACACTCTTCTTCCAGAAATAGAATGTAAGGCTTATGTGGGCAATGACCATGTCTGTCTGGTTCATTTCTGTATCCCTAACACAGAGTGCCTAGGGCAATTCCTGGTACTTAATGAATAATCAGTAAGTATTTACTGATTTATTGAATAAGTGAATAAATCCTAGATTGTCACTGAACATTAGTATTAATATGATCCTTAAAGGGACTTTAAAATACTCTCCTTTTACTCTTAACCTTATGCCTCAGTTCTCTCTGGATTCTTCCTCTATGTAATTCCAAAGAGATTATACACATTTCCCAATGTCATTAAATCAGTTAGTATTTGGACAAGGAGACCAAAACTTCTGGATTTTTTTTTGTCCATGCTATCTATAGAATACTGAAACCCATGCTTCCTTAGAATTTAAAGATTAAAATCAACATTATAAGCATAAGTTCTTATGTCCATAATATTCTTAGTGTTGCATAATTTTTTTAAAAAGTAATATCATTAGGAGAATCGAAAGATTAGGCACAGACTAGGAGAAAAATATTTGTAAAACATATTACTGATAAAGGACTGGCATCTACCATATAAATAAACTCTCAAAACTCAATAATAAGAACATGGACAACCCAATTTTTTTCAAAAAATGGGGAAAAGATTTGAATAGAGACCTCACCAAAAGAGATAAACAGGTGGAAGATACGCATTTTAAAAGATGCTCAACATCATATGTTATGAGAAGACTGCAAATTAAAACCACAGTGAGTTACCTCCACACACCTATCAGAATGGCCAAAATCCAAAACACAGACAGTAGCAAATGCTGACAACAGTATGGAGAAAAAGGAAGTTGCATTTGTTGCTGTTGGAAATGCAAAATGGTATAGTCACTTTGAAAGAAACTTTGGCATTTTTGTGTGTGTGAAACTAAATGTATGCTTACCACACAATCCAGCAATTATGTTACTTGGTATTTATCCAGATGAGTTGAAAATTTATGTCCACATAAAAACCTTCACGCAATTGTTTATAGCAATTTTATTCATAGTTTCCAAAGCCTAGAAATGTTCAATCAGTGAATGTATAAACAAACTTAGGTACATTCATAAAATACAATATCATTCAGTGATAAAAACAAATGAGCTATCAAGCCACAAAAAGAAATGGAGGAAATTTTAGTGCATATTGGAGAAAACTGCATACTGGATGGTTCCAACTATATGACATCCTGAAAAACTGTGGAGGCAGTAAAAAGGGGTTACCATGGGTTCTCAGGAAGAGGGAGAGGAATGAATAGATGATGCCTAGGGGATTTTTAGGGTGGTAAAATTATTCTGTACGATCCTGTAAGAGTGGATACATGCCATTTTACATCTGTCAAAATCCATAGATGTACAATACTGACTGAGTGAACCCTAATATAAATTATAAACTTTAGTTAATAATAATGTAACAGTATTGGCTCATCAATTGTAACAAAATGTACCACATTAGATTTTAATAGTAGGGAAAACTGTGGGAGTGGTGTTAATGGGGTTTATGGGAATACTGTACTTTTGGCTCAATTTTCCTGTAAACCTAAAACTGCTCTTAAAAATATAGCCTACAAATAAAAAATAAAATACAGGAAACACTCATATATAAATTGTCTGTAATAAACATGCAAAAAAGAAATTCTTTACCACCTAGCACCGAGGTTGTTGTCCAAATGGGCTTCAAAAATGAGTTGTGTACTGAGTTAAAATTGTGAACAACTGATGTGGAAGTAGCCTAGAGAAAACCAAGCGTCAATAAAATGCTGGGTAAAAATGAAAGTAATATCATGTTCATTCTCTTCCATTTGTAAATAAATTAAAGATAGAATACTGAGAATTTTGTCATAAATTTACTTTTCATATAACTGTTCAGTTTCCTAGTAGGAGTTCTTAACCAATATTTTTCTTGCTCTCCTTGAATTCTTTCATAAGACAGTGGACAGATGCTTAGCAGCTGTTGCGATATGTCAGGAAGCAGCTTTATAACTCTGTCTCCCAATGAAATAAATACAAACTGTAGGTTATAGAAGTTCCACTTCTCACATCAGTGGTATGTACTGGGAATGCTATAATAGCTACCACCTGATATATGCAGAGGGAAAGCAAGTACAAAAAATGTTCCATGCACCTCATGCCTTTCTGAAAAATGATAGCTTTCCCCCAAGACATATGGAAACAACTGCTTTCCTGAATGTGTAATGTCTCAGGGTGCAGACGAAGCCAGTCGGCTTGACAGATAACAGCAAGAAGAGAAATATATGAACATTTCTCTTTGGGCCAAGAAGCAATAATGTGTCTTACTAGAGTTACTGCGTCTATTAAAACTAGATACAGGATATTAATTGCAATACTATAGGAGATAGAAACAAGGGCTAGAGCACAGGTCCAAAACAGCATGGAAACTGTCACTTCCCAGTTCAACCTTCTCTAATTAAGTCCCAATGGGGTCTCCTGTTCATTTCTGTAATATGCACTTCTCAGGATAAATTATATTTAGACAGAGAAAAATTCCGGCATCCAAATTGGTCACCAACTCAAATTCTTACTGGATACCAGAGACTGCAAATTGTTACACACTCCTCCAGTGTCTGTTTACCAATAAGCCATTGCAAGTTAATGGGTCCTCTCTGCCTCTTCAGAGTAAAACATCACTGTATTTAAGACCCAGGTCATCCAAGGGCAAGATGGACCCAAACAACAGAAATGTGGAGTGACAGAAAATTCAGTCTGGGAGGAACCAATACCAGAACCAAAATGGTAGTTGTCTGTTTGCCATTGCTGTAGTTTTCAATTTAGCTGGTTTCAGGGGGGGTGGCAGGGATGTCTCTTTTTGTATAGAAAACCTCCAACATATCCTTCACGTAAAGATTCATAGAATATTGAGAGAGAATCGGACATGCGCATTGCATTGTCTGCCCTGCATGGCTATGCCTCTTCACAGCTGTCTGCCATTTTCTGGTGGGTTTGATTTTCTCGACCTGCCTCCGGTGAATTCTCTTCATTGTCTTCTTCCTCAACCCCAACCTCAAATGTGCTCAAACACCTTTTAGTACTCATTTCTCTTTTGTTGGACTTTCTCTGACCTTATGAAATTTCCCAAACCAGAAAACAAACAACTCTGTGTCTAAAATTGAAAGCCATAAAAAAATCATAATGGATCCAATGGATACGTGTTTTTGACACTTTTTTTTTTTTAAACCTGGGACTCTTAAATATAGAAATAACTTTTTTTGTTCCGATGAAAAGTCTATGAACTTATACATGTGGAATTAAACTTAACTAATTAGATTATAGAGAAAGGCTGGCAGTTCTAGCAGAAAACAATCTACGAAGATTGACTTAATAACTGTGATGGACAACTGGGGCCAACTCTGACTTGAGCCTGAGGTGAACTGTTGATGTACAAGTTTGAAAAGCCACATACTCCATTCACCTGGCCATTTTCATTCCCCAGAGCCTTGCACACTTCCCTGCTGCACTATTAATAAAACAAGTGAGTCCTGGGAGGACATATATTTGACTGCGCTATTATTCCATAGGGTGGTGTCCTAGGTTAATAAAGCCTCATTAACAATTGCTAGCAGAGCCCCTCAAGCTCTCCAAGAATTCATTTTACAATAATGAAAAGAACAGCATAATTTCCCCCCATATTCAATTTCAAATGCCCTGAAGCAAAGAATAAGGAGTTGGAAACACAAAAAAACTATATGCTATCTTTTGCAATGTCAAAAACACAATCATTCCAGAGGTTACTGGTAGTTACTGAACAACTAATGTGGGATTAAAAGTGCTGCCATTTAAAAAGTGCATATTATTTTCTTCTTTGTCCTGGGGAGCACAGCACTCTATGACATAGCCGATGGGAAGAACCCACTGCTTTCTCCCTGGATTTTCTAAATTTCCCACAAAGGTAGCAATTTTTTTCCCGCAAAGTCTCCTAACATAAGCATGATATGGCTGTTGTGCCACATTTTATTGTTGCCATTTTTTAAACATGCCAGTACTATATTTGTTAGAGTGAATAAAATGCGTATTTGCTTGGCACACGTGTTTGAAAAGTTCATTCAGAGAGTGATGATTATTAACACATGTTGTCTCAGTAATTAAGAGGTAACTAGGTCATTAAGAACTCATTAATCTTCAGAATTTTTTATCCCACAGGATCACATAAGAAGGTAGAACAGGGAAAAAAAATATGCTTTGCTTTTCACTGGAAATGAAATAAAAGCCATTATGATAATGGGCCTGGAATTTGGACCTGTGTTTCATTCAGTTTATATTTCAACAGAAGTACTACTTGTTACTTTACAGTATGTTTTTCTCAGTTTGTTTAAAAAGCTGTATCTCCTAACATATGTAAGTGTTTCTATTAAATATGTACAGTGGTCCCCCCTTATTCGAGGGAGACATCCCCAGTGGATGCCTGAAACCACAGATAGTACAGAACCCTATATATACATTTTTTCCTATACATACACACATACTTATGATAAACTAAGGTTTAGCAACAATAATTATAAAATAGAAAAATTATAATGATATACTGTAATAAAAGTTATGTGAATGTGGTTTCTCTGTCACTCTGATAACCGATCCAATAACTGATCTGATAACCCAGATGGCTCCTAAGTGGCTAACAGGCTGGGAGCATCTACAGTGTGGCGACACTGGACAAAGGGTAATCCATGTCTCGGGTGGGATGGAGGGGGACAGCACACAATTTCATCACGCTGCTCAGAACAGCATGCAATTTAAAGCTTACAAATTGTTTATGTCTGGCATTTTCTATTTAATATTTTCAAATATTTTGAAACCATGGGAAGTGAAATCCTGGGTAAGGGTAACTACTATATTGGAGTTGGCCAAAAAAAAAAAAAGGTTATCATTTTTCTAGCTCAGTTTCATCTGTACTTGAGGAATGAAAACTTCTGTACTCCTTGTCAACTCCTTCTTATTTGCCAAATGTTCCTCAACCTTGCATCCTTCTTTGCTTCTTTTCCCTTTTTATGGAATTATTTTCCTTCCGTTAATCAATCTCTCTCTGTCTCTCTCTCTCTCTCTGTCTCTCTCTCTGTCTCTCTCTCTCTCTCTCTCTGTCTCTCTTTCTCTCTCTCTTTTCCTATCTCCAACTTCTCTATCAAGATGTAAAGCCTTTGCATCGCTTTAAAGCATAAAATCTTATTTCCTGGAGCATTTCACCACTATAAGTCAAAGATTACTTAGCATGAAGAACAAAGACTTTCATTTGTAAAATACTTAGTCCCCGGTGATCCTCTTTCCTATCAAGTTGAGAATTTCAGCATCTTGCTGAAGGCTCAAAACCATTTAAGCCAGTCAATGCAGTAGAAGGAAAAACTCACAATATCTTCCTGTAGAACAGGGGTGTCCAAACTTTTTTCAACATTTTTTTACCAAGGGCCATATGCAGTAAAATACACAAACAGCCAGGCCACTCACTCGAAGTGAAGTACGTATTGCCCCACCTGGTTTATTTTATTTATTTTATTTTATTTTATTTTATTTTATTTTATTAAATTTATCACCTGGTTTATTTAAGTAAACTAAATCTATTTTTGGAATTTGCTGCGGGCCAATTAACAATGGATTGCGGGCTGCAGTTGGCCCACGGGCCACAGTTTGGACACCTCTGCTGTAGAGTGTTTTGAACAAAATAATAATCGTGGAAGATGTGAGCCTGACAGCTCAAGGGACAGAGACATTCTGATTAGCCAAAGGGCAAGCATAGCTTGGGTCAGCAGCAGGACACCAGCCTCTGCTTCTGGCTTGGGGCAACTCGGCCCAGTGAAAGTGTGGTCAGTCTCTTCACCCCGTCTGCTGAGCCCAGGCAGTATAGCCCTGATTAGTACCAGCTGTGAGGCCAGCAATCTGACAGAGACATGGTTAAACTTAAAGCTGAACCCGCTCCCCAGCCTGCTGCTGCCATCAGGCTATGCAAGCCCTGTGCTCCCACCACGCTAATCAAGCCCCAATCAAAGATACACCCAGCAGCACATTACTCACTTCTTTGTCATCTCTTTTGCCCAACATCAATAATGAAACCACAAATCAAGTCTGCCTAGTGTGCTATTTTGATCAAGAAAAAAAAAAAAAAAAAGCACACACACACACACAAAACACCTTGTCTTCATAGTTCAAATTTGATTTTTGAAGGAGACAATTTTCTCTAATATGCAAATATGATTTTACCAAGTTTATTAAGAAGTCAATGATCGATGCCCAGGGGCTTCTGAGTTCACACATTAGGCAGTCGTCTATGAAAAATAATTAACTTTTACAGAACATTTATTGACAACACCCAAATCTCATACCTCTATCTCTGAACTTCCATGGAAAACTAATGAAAAGACACAAAATGACAGTCCAACACACGATGGCAGTTCTGCTACAATGTGGATTTCATCACCTGCAAAACCATACACAGCAGCAGCAGCCACCTTTCCAGAACAAGACGAAGATTAGAATCACCATTGTTTCCTTAGAGTGAACAGTATTGGTATTAAATAACCAATGAGCATTTCTCACTTGGAAGAAAACACGAGGCTCTGTCAGGATGGCTAGCAGTAACTTCAGTGTACATTAAAGTAATCGCAAACCACATAAATATATCCCACTAAACCCACTATAAGTGTATTCCTAAATCAACTCCTCTTTATCTAGACCTCCCCAAAATGCTCACAACTACCCCAACATAAATCAACATAAGGAGAAATGTGATAGAAGTGTATTTAGAATGGGAATATGGTTTTTCAAATTTTATGTGAATATGTGACCATGTTAACAAATTTTAGGGCCCTTCTTGAAGCCATGGAACATGGAAGGGTCTGATGTAAGAGAAAGACTTGAAGCTTAAGCTTCTCACTTTTACAGTTGATTTGCAGTTGATTTTATAGTTGATTTACAGTTGGTTTTATGATATTTTTGGAAGTCCTCCACTCAGGTCTTTCCAGAAAAATCCAAATGGGCTGGATCTACTGACTTTTCAAGTATGCCAAGCAGTTTTATTAATAAGTGTTCATTTCTGATCTCTAAAATGGAAATTTGTGGAGACACTGATACCAAGGCTCAGAAAAAGACTTCTCAGACTAATTATGCTCCTATGAAGAGGAACTTGGGAAGCCTAGTATCATTAGCATGTGGACAAAGCCATGCTGTCTTGTAACCTTGGGAACTAGACAGAGCTCATGGGGCATCTTGTGGGAAAGTTGTAGGAAAAGGTATATAGAAGGAGGCTGACCTTGTTACTAGAGATTGATCAGGAGCTAGAAGCCAGTAGGAGGCAGAAGTCCTGAAAGCTGGACCAGTATATGGAGGTCTCAGAGGGCCTATGGCGAGTCGTCAGTATCTGGGCTGCACAACAGAGCATGGAATCAGGTGACTCTGTTAGGTGAATAAAGAATTGGAAGCACAAAATGAGAATTAGGAAACAAGTGTGGCCTCTGGTCCTCAAAGATTTTCCTCCCAAGACAAGGAATCTGCTGCAGGGAATTAAATAGGACCCTGTTAACAGAATTGTGATTACAACATAAATGTGGGACTCCATTGCACTACAAGTTCAGTTGCTGGCTCACTGTTTGAGTCTGAATCTCTGCCTTCTGAGTCCACATAGTCTGTTATTTCCACAGCTGCACTAGGCAAGGGTCTGACTTATTCCTGTTAATTCATTTATTAAGTAATAAGGATGTGTTGAAATGCTTTTTATGCCAGGCTCTGTTCTAGTTACAAATTCTCTGATACATGGAATTTATAATCTAGTGAGAAGGCATAAAAATATGGATAAAAAAAGGAATCATTTCAGATGGTGATAAGTGCTGTAAAGAAAATAACAGTAATAGCATAGGCACATCCACGGTAGGGAGATTATTTTCTCTAGGGTGATGATCAGGAGAGATGCCTGTGAGGAGGTGAAACTTAAGCCACGACCCAAGTGACGAGAGAGTCAGCCATACAAAGGTCTAAGGGAAGAGTGTTTCTGATAAGAGAAACAATAAATTCAAAATCTCTGGCCCTTGGCATGTTTCAAGGACAGAAACAAGACTAACTATGTAGTGAATGATGCATAAAGTGATAGGAGAAAAGTGTAGAGAAGGAGGCATGGTATCAAATTGCCTAGAACTTTAGAGACCACGTTAAGAAACAGGAAATTTATTCTAATTGCCTAAGAAGTTATTGAATGTTTTAAAGCAGGAAAGTGATGAAATCTATATATTTTTTTCTCAAAATGGTTGTGGTAGTTTCTGCAATCATAAAAATTCCTCTTTCTATTTCTCATGTCTGGTGTTTCCCCTTGATTTCTGTTATAATCCTTCTACATAAGTTCCTTCAATCTGATGAGTCCACTCAGCCACTGGAGTCCAGTACTCTCTGGTTTGAATTTTGTCCTATTGCAAAACAAGCTCAGTTCTGATACTACAGAGAAATTCCTAGGTGGCCAAAGAACCAGTAGATGAAGAAGATGACAGAAGGCTATATTGCTGGCTGGCATCTGTTCCTCATTGACAATTTTTGAAAACTCAAATTTGTTTGCAGGGAAAAAGCAGTCATTTCTTTTTCAGACTTCCAGACAGACATCAGTATCTAGTACTAAAGCGTGTTGGGGGGAGGGGGTCAGTGGCTGCCATATACAAATTTTCTATTAAAATAAATCAAAATGCAACAAAATCCAAAGAACACTGAAAGTAGAATGCACATCACTTAATATTCTTCATTTCAAAAGGTGTCTCAGAATCTTGTGATAACATAGTTATAAATAAAGCTGGGTTCATGGAAATGCATAGTTGTAGTTTACAATATCAGAGATAACAATAATGATGATAAACCAAGCAATTCCTACATATTTGTATAAATAAATGAGGCTTTCCTAAATTTTTTGTTCTGGGATTCATAGGATAGCCAAAGCTCTGATGATACCTACAATGAGGGGGAAATGAAACTTTTTAATCTGTGAATTTCATATGGAAATAAAATAGATTCTGAAAGTTTAAAATGCCTAGATTTTTTAGGTGGTAGTGGTGGTCATGATTTAGTATTATGTTGCAAACAATGATACAAAAGGAAAGATTGTGTTGAATATATATTAACAAGATGTAAAATTTGTTCAAGGATAATATTCAGTTCCAGTCAACAAAACCCAAAGCCAGATTAGAGCTGAAGGCCAAACAGGCAAAAAGCAGGCTCCCTAAAGCCAGAGTGGAGTATTGGGTTGAACAATTCATATGAAAAGTTGATGTTTTATAGTCTCTATACAGCAAGTTAATCCTATCAGGAATAAGTATTGATTTACATTTCACATCTAACTTTCTTAGCTCTGTCAAATTTAATGAATGTTGATGCACATATTGATTTCTCAAGCAAAAGGAAATTAACAGGACATTGTCCAATTTTGACCTTTACTTAATGAGGCATGTATACATCAAAAGCCTTTTAGAACATGTTTTTGATCAGCCACAGAGCTTCAAAAGCAGTCTTATGTACAAAAAAAATTAGACTTTAATGATCCCCCCAAACTCATAATTACTGTAGAGACAGGGCTCAACAGAAATACAAAAGAGGGCAGTTCCCTTGCCACAGTCTAGGCAATGAGAAATCTTCAGTGGCTTGCAGAATGTGGAAAATGGGATATGTCTACTTACAATTCAAATACCATCTTTTACAAGGCCCTAAGGGGAGTTTATTTAATACCAATCCTGAATAAAACCTCTGGCTCTGTACCTTTATGTCTAAAAATAAGTCCCAGCACATGTTTGTTTAAATCACTGCTACTGAAAAAAAAAAAGCTTGCTTTTAGTTTTGATGTCCTTTTCGGCAAAAATTCAGTTTCAAATCATCAAAAAGAAATCATATGCAATGCATTTCTGTTGATCGACTGCTTCTGATTATTTCATTTCACTTTTTCTCCAATGTGTGTTTTGTCTGGAGTATTGGGATGAATGGAAATAATCAAATAAATGTCTGGATCATCTGAATTAATGTCCTTACAAACTAGGCATAGAAGGTAAAGAGTTGAAATCAAATGTTCCATTTAAGGTCATATCTTGTTAACATAAACTCTGAGAAACGTCTATCTTTGCAGAGATGTTGTAGCATTGTAGTTTTTTATATCAACCTGCTAAAAAGAAGTAGCTATTAAGTGTTGAATATAGTTTGTTATGTAAACGTGTATGATAGTGATACTTTGGTAACAAGATTCTGCTAGCCCAAAGTGCAGGTTATTGGTATAGGATTGTAAGAAGATCCATATTTTTGGTTGAATTAATAAATTTTGAAACCCTTTGCAACTGTCTTCTTGATATCTCTCCTTGTATAAATTATGGATTTCTCAAGCTCAACAGGTTTAAGGGCAAATGGAGTTCAGAGGTATTATGAAACTGTCAAAGGAAAGATAAATAGGAAGTAGACAACAAACCAGATCCAAGAGAACTGGTAATGCATAACTCAGGTGCACCACACGCTTCTTATAAAAGGAGGAAGGTCATTATCTGCTTTGCAGTAGTGTTCATATAAGTTCCTTGACTACTGAACAACTCTAGCTTCTTTAAAATTTATGAAAATAAAAAAAAGTTCAAATCATATATGATTTTCAGATATATATCACCTCAGATAATGTATACCTGTAAGTTAAACTATACATGAACAAGTCCTTTTCTTAAATAAATCCATTTGGTTGGTGTATATATTATTCTGCATCCAAGCTACAGTAGAAAGTGGCCTAGTGATCCTTTCATAAATGTTTCTGATTATACTATAATCCTCATTATACTAAAGGAAATACTGAGGAAATTCCAACTTTCTTAGGTTCTCTCAATTACTTTTTTCCTAGTTTTTTAGCTCAAGTCCAATCAGGACTTCTTTTTAATTTCTGATTTTTAGTCTCTGATCCATACAGTAAGTGTAGATGCAACTGAAAACAGGATAGAGGAGATAGACATCTTTTGCAACTTTGTGTAGCAAATAAGTTCTTAAAATTTTATGAAAATATTTCTTTTAAATAAAAGATTTATAGTCAAGACATCAACCTGATTTCAGGTTTAAATCCCATCTCTGCCCTTTTCTTTATATCCATTATTTACTTTAGTTATGTAAAAACAGTTAAGGTCAGTGATTCTTGACGAATAAATACTTGACTAATAAATATGTACCATGAATTATGTTTCCTTCAGTTTGATTCCATTACATTTTCTAAAACGTAGATTAAAATAATATTTTGTGTGAGCAAGAAATATTAAACATTAGCAATAAATTATCAAATTAAGTTTTAGAATGTTTCTCTTTAGAAGTCTTTAAATAGGTTAGGTAGTCATCTGGTATGGTAGAACTGTGATCTTTCCCAAAAAAGGAAACGGACCATATGACTTTTGTGATTCTTCTCAGTTCAGTGACTCTATAATTTTATTTCTTAAATGTACTAGCAATGTGTAAAGACCCTTTAAGAGCTGTGGGATTGGGAATGAATTTATTTTTATGCTAATGATACAGTGTAGTCACATGATGTTCTTCCCTCTAAGGCTCTTGGAGCGTTTTCTTGACATTTTCTAATTAACTTTCCTTGCATTTCTCAGAAGCATGCATAAGGCACATGTTATTATCTGTATTGTAGGCACAGCAACATTGAGTGCCTAGGGATTTAAAAAAGGAGTACATTTATTCTTAATAATGCTTGAATACTCAAATTAACAAAAGATTTGCTGTACTTCTACTAAGGCAGAATTTACAGAGAAGGTAGTTGCACATAATCCTAAGTCTTTGAGAGGAAAAGAGAAAAAACTCACATTTTTGGAAAGACCAGTCTAGATTTATATGCATTTTAACTGTTGACTGTATATGTAGCACAAGGATCCAAGGCGATTCTGCAGGCAGATTTTAGAGGGAAAATGCAAATCAAAACTGTCCAAGTTGTATGGATTCCATTTATCTCAGCTAGTTATTTTCTTATATATATAAAGTTGTAATTTTGTAAGCCCCACCAAAATTTATTAAGGGGAAGTGGAAGCATGGAACAAAATGAATGACAACATAAAGCCAAATTCTGGTGAGCGAGGTCTATTTTTGCTTGAATGTGCCACACATTGTAATTCAAATGATGTATTTCATCCTCACAATAACATTTGTGTAGGTACAAAAATTGAAGTTTAGTCAAATAATTTTATGAAAATTATGAGTACCTATAGACAGAAGCTTTTTCCATAGTTTTCTTTCTGTCTTCCAAATCAAACATGACATTTTCAAAGTTTGGATTTAGTCAGGGAGGGTGAGGGGTATGTAGTCATTAAGAAATATGTGTGCTTTCAGTTATATTCCATCCTCTTTTAAAATGTGAGGTAAAAATGCCATGAAAATATAAGACAAATAGGAAAGTGTCCCACTTCTCCATTATATTTTTTTCAATTAGTTTCATTTATTTTTTTCTTAAAGAATAAAGCAAATGTGATTCAGAAGGAAGTATATGATAAGCAGCTAAGAATTATTTGGGCTCAAAACCAATGAAATCATAAATCTTCTCCAAAATCACAAGGGCCTGGATTTTGTATTTGTGTGGTGATGACAGAGGGAAAGAGACACACACACAAAGAAACTGAGATAAAAAGATAGATGATAGGTAGATCATTCGATAGATAGATACAGACATAGCTGTGAGGGAAGGAAGTTCCACTTCCGGTATGGCCCAATATCTCCTACTAAACCAACCCTGCTAGAGATAATAATTATAAATTCTGGAAAAAATAGAAATCCACTGCTGGAAGGTATCAGAAAGTGAACAAAAAAGAGACCAAGAGTGGAGGAGGGACATTTGGGGGAAGGGGATTTTACTTGGTAGAACTGTGTACCCCAAAAGATATGTTCAAGTTCTAATTTCCAGTACCTGTGATTGTGACCTTATTTGGAAGAGGATCTTTGCAGATGAAATCAAGTTAAAATGAGGTTGTACTTCAATTAATGATTTACTTGAAAGAAGAAGGAAATTTTGACATGAAGACACACAGAAAGAATGACATGTGATGATGGAGGCAGAGTTTAGAATGGTATGTCTACAAGCCAAGGAAAATTAAGGATTCCTGGCAGTCATCATAACCTAGGAAAAGGCAAAGAAGGAGTCTCCCCTAGAACTTTTAGAGAGAGCAGGTCCTGCTGACACCTAGATTTTGGACTTCTATCCTCCAGAACTGTAAAAGAATATGTTTCTTTCTTAAGCTACCCATGTGTAAAGTAATTTTTATGGCAATACTAGAAAACTAATATAGAAATTAAACTGAGTTTCCTATGTTACAGATTTTATCCTGAGAGTAATCCCCGCTATTCAACGCAGGACAGCTAAAATTCCAGTAGAAAAACCTCAACATTACTGGATTGATGAATCAGAACAGAGTTTGGGACAACCACATCCCTTGGAAAGTTAAGGCATAAATTCCAGAAAGGAAAAACTCAGAGAAGGGGAGGCTCAGATCCTATATATAGTCTCCCAAAGTCACTAGCTGACCCTGGAATGACACATGTATGATTCAAACACATGCATAGTGCAAACAACAAGCAGCCCTAGGAAGACTAAAAGAACTGAATGGTTAGGAAAACAAAAGAGAATTTTCAGTTTGAATTAAGCCAAGTTAACAACATGCAAAAACAAGCACAGAACTCTTTAGAGAAACACAAGGCCCAGAGTTTCAATGAGATGTCATGCATCATGTCCAGGATACAATCCAAAATGATTCAATATAAGAAGAATTAGGAAAAAATAAGCAATTGTATACAGAAAAGACAATAAATAGAGACCAACTCTGTTCATAGATGTTGGAACTAGCACATAAGCAATTATTATTAGTATGTTCAAAACGCATATTGACATAAATTCTCAGCAGAAAAATAGCAACTATAAAAATCTAATGGAAATTATAGAATTGAGAAATATAATATTTAAAATAAAATAAAAAAATTACTGGATGTGAGTAACAGGAGAATAGAGATGACATAGGAAAGATTCCATGAATTTGAAGACAATTCAATAGAAATTAAGAACACAAAAAGACCAAAAATGAGAAGCACTTCAGGGACTTGTGAGATGATTCAAAAGATCTACCAAATATGTAACTGGGGTGTCAAAAGAAGAATAAAGAGATAATGGAGCAAAAAAATATATATAGAGAGAGGAAATAATGGCTGGAAGTTTACTAAATTTAATGAAAGACATAAAATTGCAGATTCAAAAAGCTCAGCATTGTTCCTATATACTAACAATGAAGTTTAAGAAAAGGAAAAAAAATTCCTTTTGCAATTGCAACTAAAAAATAAAATACCTAGGAATAAACTTAACAAAAGATGTGAAGGACCTGAAAACTACATGACATTCTTAAAAGAAATTGAAGAAAACACAAAGAAATGGAAATATATTCCATGTTCATGGATTGAAAGAATCAACATAATTAAAATGGCCATATTACCCAAAGAAATATACAGATTTAATGCAATCACCATCAAAATCTCAATGGCATTTTTTAAAGAAATAGCACAAAAAATCATGAGATTTGTATGGAATCACAGAAGACCCCAAATAGCCAAAGCAATCCTAAGGAAAAAGAACAAGGACAGAGGCATCACACTCCCTGACTTCAATTTATACTATAAAATGACAATAATCAAAACAGCATGGTATTGGCAGAAAAACAGACACACAGAAAAATGGCATAGAATTGAAAACCCAGATATAAACCCACATATATCTAGGCAAATGATTTTCAACAAAGGAGCCAAAAACATACAATGGAGAAAAGGAAACTTCTTCAATAAGAGGGAAAAGTGGAAAGCCATGGGCAAAAGAATGAAACTACCTGCTATCAGTCACCATATACCGAAATTAACTCAAGGTGGATCAAAGACCTAAACATAAGACCTGAAACAATAAACCGCATAGAAAAAACATAGGTACTAAACTTATGGACCTTGGGTTCAGAGAGGATTTTTGAATTTGACCTCAAAGGCAAAGGAAGTAAAAGCTAAAATAAATGAATGGTACTATATCAAACTAAAAAGCTTCTGCACAGCAAAAGAAACCACTGACAAAACAAAGAAGCAACCAACTGAATGGGAGAAGATATTTGCAAACAATGCCTTTGATAAGGGGCTAATATCCAAAATATATAAAGAATTCTTACAACTCAACAACAACAAAACAACAACAAACAATCCAATTTAAAAAATGGGCAGAAGATCTGAACAGACACTTCTCCCAAGAAGACAAACAGCCAACAGATATGTGAAAAATGCTCAACTTCACTAGCTACTAGGGAAATGCAAATCAAAACCACAAAGAGATACCATCTCACACCTGTTATTACGAGACAAGTAATAACAAGTGTTGGAGAAGCTGTGGAGAAAAAGGAACCCTCATACACTGGTGGTGGGAGTGTAAACTGGTACAGCCAGTTCCAGTTCCTCAAAAAATTAAGAATAGAGCTACCATATGACCCAACAATCCCTCTTATGGGTATCTACCCACAAAATCTGAAAATATTTATCAGATATATGTCCCCCTGTGTTCATTGCAGCATTATTCACAGTGCCCAACACATGGAAATAACTGAAATGTCCTTCAATAGATGACTGGATAAAGAAGATGTGGTACATATACACAATGGAATATTACTTGGCCATAAGAAAAGATGAAATAGTGCCACTTGCGACAACATAGATGAATCTTGAGATTACCATGCTAGGCAAAATAAATCAGAAAAAATCGAGAAGCATGTGATTTCATTCATATGTGGGATATAAAACTGAAAGCAATAAAACAAACAAGATAACAAATAAAGAAACAAAAACCAATAGACACAGACAACAATCTGCTGGTTACTAGAGGGTAAGGGGGAAGGGCGGTGGTAGAAGAGGGAAAAGGGGGTCAAATATATGGTGAGGCAAGGAGAACTGACTCTGGATGAAGAACACACAATGCAATACTTAGATAATGTATTATAGAAAGATACATTTTAAACTTATGTTATTTTACTAACCAATGTTACCCCAATAAATTTAGTTAAAATACTAATTAAAAAAAACCAAAAACTCAGCAGTCACAAAGCAAAATTAACACAAAGAAAATCTCACTTAGGCACATCCTGGTCAAACTACTATATTTAATTTCATGTAAATTTTAAAGTATATTTATCTCTACAAAAAAATCTGCCTGGCCTTTTTCATTATTATTATTAGTTTCAGGTGTACAAAACAATGTAATAGTTAGACATTTATATCCTTCACAAAGTGATAACCCCCTGCCCCCAATCTACTACCCTTCTGATATTATATATAGTTGTTACAGTTCCACTGACTCTATGCTGTACTCCACATCCTTTTCCAAACTGGGTGTTTTTTTTTTCTTTTTCTTGCTTTATAGAACTAGCTAGATCTCCATTGCAATGTTGAAGACAAGTGATGAGTGAGATATCCTTGCTTTGTTCCTGATATTAGGGTGAAAGCATCATCATTAATGATGATGATAACATTAGATTTTCTCTCTTATTTTTCTGTACTCCATTTCATTGTTTTTGTTTGTTTGGGTTTTTTACTGTTACTTTTATTATGGCCTTCCTTCTGCCTAATTTGGATTTAATTGTTCCTCCTTTGCTAATTTCTAAAGGTATTAACCTTAAATAATTATTTTTTGAAAATTTTATTTTCTTATGTAAGCATTTAATCTTATAAATGGCCTTCTAATCACTGCTTAGTTATATTTGACAAATTTGAATATGTTTACTTTCTTTGTTTAAAGTATTTTCTATTTTCCATTGTGTTTTGTGTGTATGTGTTTTCCATGGATTGTTTTAACATCTTTATGTCTATGTTTTGCTTTTTGATTTTATTTCTCTGAGGTCAGAAAACATATTTTGTATAATTGCAATCTTTTTCTTTTTTATTAAATTTATTGGGGTGACAACTGTTAGTAAAATTACATAGACTTCAGGTGTACAATTCTGTATTACATCATCTATAAATCCCATACAATCTTTTTCAATTTTTACATTTTGTTTTATTTCCCCAAACTGACATAACTTAGTAAATATTCCATTGTATTTAGAATGAATTTGTATTCATTCGGCTTTTGGGCAGAGTGTTTTATAAAAGTGTTTTGTAAAGGTAAATTTGTTGATAGTGTTTTTAAAGTTTATATTGTTGATAATTTTTTGACTAATTTTTTCTATCAATTGTTAAAATCTTTATATTTGTGGATTTGTCTAATTTTTATTTTATTTCTGTTAGATTTTCTTCCGTGTATTTTAAGACACTTTTATAAGAGGCATACCATTTTGGATTATTATAACTTCTTGATATTGACCTCTTTGTGATTATGCAATGTCCCTTATTAACCTTGGCAATTTTCCTCCTTATTTCATCTACTATTTTTATATTAATATAGGCATTCCAGTTTTCTTTTCATTTGTAATTATATAGTGTCCTTAGCTAAGGACACTATAGATATCATGAACTAATTTCTGGAACCAATAAATGTCACTTTATATGGCAAAAAATTTGCAAATGTAATTAAGAATCTTGAGAGAGGGAGATTATCCTGGATTATCTGAGTCCTAAATGCAATCATATTTGTCCTTATGAGAGACAGAGGGAGATTTGACACAAACAGAAGAGGTGAAGGTGATACGACTCAGAGGCAGGAATTAAGGTGACGCAGACACAAATCAATAAATATTGGAAGTCAACCAGAGCTGAAAGAGGCAAGGAACAAGATTCTCCTCTAGATCCTCTGGAGGTACTGCACTCATGTTAACATTAATTTTTCTTTAGTGATACTGATTTCAGACTTCTGGTCTTCAGAACTGTGAGAGAATAAATTTCTATTGTTTTAAGTCATCAAGTTTCTGGTAATTTGCTACAGCAGCCACCAGAAACAGCCACATGGTACATCTTCTTCCATTTTACTTGTAATTTATGTCTTTCCCATTCTCTTTATCTTCTCCTTTGGCACTTAAATTTCAAGTCTGTAAGTTTTTCCACTATTGTACAACACTTGAAAGCTCTGCTCTGTATTTTTTATTATTGTCTTTTCTTTGTGTTATAATTTCTTTGTTGTTATAATTTCTATTTAACCATCTTTAAGTACTGATTTGTTTTACCATGCTGTGCCCAGTGTACTTTTAATCTAATTGATGAAATTATTTTCTCTGATATTGTTTTTCATTTCTAGTGTTTCCATTTGACTCCTTTGTATAGTTGTAATCTCTTTGCTGAAATTCCCCATCTGTCCATGTATGGTGTTTATATTTTCTACTCTATCATTTTTTAAAAATTAAGGTTTATTGGGGTTACAATGGTTAGTAAAATTACATAGGTTTCAAATGTACAGTTCTATAATACATAATCTCAAGATCCATCCAAGTTATCTTTTTTTAACATATTCTTTACAGTTACTTTTAAACACCTGTTCCAACAACTGGGTCATGTCTGAATCCATTTCTGTTGGTCACTTTTTGCTTCTTGACAATGAGTTGTTTTTCTTGCCTTTTATTTTTGTTGTGTTTCTCATAAGCTTTTAGCTTATTGGAAGCTAGACAAGGTTTATAAGTAGCAGAGACTGAGGAACATAGTATTTAATCTTGGAAATGGGCATACCTCATCTTTTGTCAAGCCATTAGTGTACTCAGTTCAATTATTCTAGTCTGTAGTTGGACTGTGTTTGGTTTTATTGTTGCTCTAGTTATTTTCAGTCTACCACAGACTTCAAATTCTTCCAGTGGTAGACTGCTGCTACTTTTTCTTACTATGAGGCCTGGAGTGCTAAAGAATTTTCTTTATATTTCACTTCCACATTTCAACAAGATCCCTCACTACATTCTTGCCTTTTCCTTGGGGTATAGTTTTGTTGATTTTCATTTGGTGCAGGGCTTGTTGTAGGGGTGGGATATTTGTCAGTATTTGATTCTTCCCTAATGGAAAACAACCTCTGCCTTCTACTCAAATGTAGGGTCTAAAGAGAGGGCACTTTACTCCCATACCATGTCAGTCAAACTCTACCCTGTACTGATGGGAATCTTTGATGAGAGTGACTTTCCTGCCCTTCTAGGAACAGAAGATTTTCACCTTGTACCATTGCAGGATCCCGGGATCAGCTTTTCTCCTATCCCTCCACAGTAGCAGATGTTTTTGCATCATGATAGTGTACTGTGGAGGTTGGTTTCTTACATTTCTCTCAATGGCAGAATTGAGAGAAATGTAAAAAATCAAGGTAGGGACTAGGAAGGTGAAAGGATATCTTTTCCTTCCTCCAATAGCTTATCTGCTTTATTTCTCATGTCCAAGTGAGGTCGAAGGATGGGTATCAGCAGCTGATCATCGTCTTGTAATCCTGTAGGGCTTGGAGCCTACACAAGCTTCTCCAGGTAGTACTGACCCATCCTTGCACCTAGACAGGACTTGCACAGCTATGTGACAAAGGATGTTTCTCTCGGGTCTCTTGACTTTATCCCAGTCTTTCATATGAGCATCCAGTAGAAGCCAGTGGATAATGGCTGGCAAGTGGATACAGACTCTCGTTCTGAGTGGTACTTCTGGAGAACTTAAATATTTTAACTCCTACTTAGTCTTTAATAATTAGTTGATATTTAATTCAGTTTCCTTGCCCAATTTTTATGGCAGCTTCATCATCTTCCCATGCTTGCCAAAGGTAAAATATTAATGTGACCCATCTCTCCTTGGAGGGTCTTATCATATTTTAGCATTTAGTTTATCTGGTTGCCTTGTGATTTGAGCTCTTGTGATGAGCTGAAAAATATGAATTTTCAAAATTAGACTGTTTTTTCTTATCATTAGGTTAGAAGTGTGCTGTCTTTGGCTTTCAACATCCTTAGTATAAGTGAAAATCTGTGTAAACTTTTAACATACACATTTAAACATATATACTTTTTTTCTGTTTGCATCAAAAGTAATTCATATCTGTATCAGTAAGAACAGGTCGCACTCCTCAAATTTCACTGTCTTTAAACAACATTCACACTACATGCCCATTTTTGGAGGGCAACAGATATGCTCAAATTTATTTTTACACTGGGATCTAGTCTCATCTGGAATTTTTTTGATTTATTGTGACAGAGAAAGTTGAACTGATTGTGAATAGCAAAGTGAACATAATTTTCATTACTGGAGAATGGACTCAATCATTTTTTTCATAAAACCTGTGTGAGTTTTTTTGAAAGTACTACCTGGAGGAGTAGGTTTTAGTCTCATATGATCCTTTCCTATTCAAATGTTTTCTTTTCTTTTTTAATTAAAATTTATTGGGGTGACAATGATTAGTAAACTTACATAGGTTTCAAGTATACAATTCTATAATACATCATCTCTGTATCCCATTGTGTGTTCATCACCCAGAGTCAGTTCTCCTTTCATCATCATATATTTGACTCTGTTTACCCTCATCCACACCCTCCTGCCCCCTTACCAGCTGGTAACCACTAAACTATTGTCTGTGTCTATGAGTTTTTGTTTATTTGTTTGTCTTGTTCCTTTGTTGCTTTCAGTTTTATATCCCATATATCAGTGAAATCATATTGTTCTCGACTTTTTCTGTGTGGCTTATTTCACTTAGCATAATAATCTCAAAATCCATCCATTTTGTTGCAACAGTGTCATTTGCGACAAAATATTTTATTTTCATACTAGAAAAAATAATACACAGCTTGCTTTTTAATAATGCTTTAATCCTTTTTCAAAGTGTTTAACATTTATGTTCTGATTTGATAACTACAAACTCCATACGATAGGTCTAGAAGATATTCCTTTTCCCCCTTTCAAGAAGGGAATACAAACACAAAAATTACACAGCCAGTAAATGGCACAAATGGGAACAGAAGATATTCTCTTCGAACAACTCTGACTTAATTTTTTACTGTACTATTTTTACGGTCTGATGTTAAATTTTGGAAACTTAAAAGAATGATATCTTGATGAAAAAAATCTAGTAGTAGTAGTAGTGTGTGTGTGTGTGTGTGTGTGTGTGTGTGTGTGTGTGTGTGTTTAAAACAAATGTTGTTTAATAGACAGAATTTATACCGCAAATGAATGTGAATCTACAAAGTGTTATCTCAAATATCCTCCTTCCCATCACATGGGCTCCACTGTGAAATGTATCTCAGATTCTATATTGAGACTCTTCCATTACAACCTCATAGATTTCTGTCACAGGCATTTGAATATGAGACAAGAGGACACCCCACTGCTACTAGTTTTCTCAAAACTGAATCAGACAATTTGTGTGGATCATGCAGGTCCTGAAAGTCCACCAACTCTTAAATATCTCAGTCTTTTACTTTAAATCCATCATGTTATTTATATATTTGTAATCTCCTTAAACACAAATATTTCTGAATTAAACCACAAAAGATCAAGATACGCAGTATTCTGCCAAAGGCATTTTAAGTTTTTGTTTTTTCCATTTTTCCACAGGGTTTACAACTTTTAAAATAACAACTCCCCTCCTTTTATTTTTCTTTACTGATAAACAAGAAAGTTACAGCAAAAAACTTGAACATAAGACTCTGTGTTCTAGCAGTGATTGAGTGTGGTTGGGCTGGAAAGATTGCCTTTGCTGTTATGGTGTTTGTATATAGAGTTCCTGGCAGGATAATCCTGGCATTAGAAAAAACGAATTCCATCTATAGAGTATTTTTTCAGGAATTATCAGTGCCAGGCATGGTTTTAAGTTACATTTTAACAGTGAGGTGGGAAGACATTGCCCCAGATG
Source organism: Rhinolophus sinicus (assembly GCF_036562045.2). Lineage (NCBI taxonomy): Eukaryota > Metazoa > Chordata > Mammalia > Chiroptera > Rhinolophidae > Rhinolophus > Rhinolophus sinicus. The sequence goes on along the minus strand of NC_133756.1, from coordinate 56,749,224 downwards.
GTGGGTGTAAAAAGTGCCATAAATTTTAATGAAGCAAATAAGTCACTAATAACCCCACTGCTAACACTGTTATGTTTGGGGACAGCCTTAATAAAGGAAAATTAAAAAGGCACATGCAGCCCTTAAACAAGTGCCTGAGAAGCCTAATATGATTTACTAATTCAGCTATTCACACTCTGATTGCATAGCCTCTGGTGCTCTGCTCAAGTAAAGCTGCTTCATGTGAAATAAACAAACAAACAAATAAATAAATAAATAAATAAGTAAATAAATAAATTTATTGACCACCAGATGTCCCTGCCTGTAATGTGTGCTGGTAGATTTTGGGTCATCCGAAGTTCAAGCAGATTTCATAAATAAACATATGTTGTTAGTGTAACACTACCTTGGCAATGAGACATGTAGAACTTTTTTTCAGCCAAAGTCCAGGGATAACTTCATGCTTCCTCTAAGTTGTTAGATCAACCCTTGGCTATTTTTGTGTGTGTGTGTGAAGCTGAGTCTACAAGATAGTGTATTAGTTAAGGATTCTGGGAAAGAACATATGGGACTTTTTCACTTTTCATTAAAACCCTGGCAGAAGATTCCTGAGGTTAGGCATCATTAAGATTTTACCAACCCAAACAATCAAGTTGGACATGGTAACTGAGTCATATTTTCTAGTTGAGGTAATTGATATGGAGGGAGGTTATATCACTCACCAATAACCAACAGAGCATAGACAAGAACCAGTGATCAAATACAAACCTCGTAGATTAGATAATGTAATAATGTACACATGTAGTATACAGATCTAATAATGTACTAATACATCTATGCATTATATGCACACAAGCATAGGAAAAAACTTAAAGGATGAGATAAAAATGAAATGAATGATGTTTTTTAATGTCTTGCTAACTGTGATAGATTCACTATTTTTAGTTAAAATCTCAAAGCAGAATATATAGTTAAGGCAAGGTTCATTATTAACCATAGTAGATACATATGTCTATTTCAAATATTCTTCTTTATGATATTAATTCTAGGGTACTGATTTCTCATCAGATTGGATTATATCACTTTGTTTTGTTTTGCCCACTGAGGCAGTTGATGAAGAGGTCTTATAAAGTGTCCACTCTGCCATCTTTTATTGTTTGCTGTAATCACATGATTTGAATTATTTTTGACCAAGACTTATTTCTCAGGACTCTTTTTAAGCTACTTGTGCATTACATAAGGATTTAGTTCAGTTAAAAGAGAATAATATTTAAAATCCCCATTAAGTAGGGGTATGTAAATCGCAATATATCACATAATTTTTAAAGCCAACACCTGTGTGAAGACATGACTGGCAGTCCCTCTGTGGAGTGGATGCTTCCTCCTGATTCTTTGCCTGCTCTGTAATATATTGAGCAATCAGCAGATGGATGGATAGGGTTCCAGAATAAATCAGTTCATATGTTGTGTACATTTCCCTATTGCGTCTTCTTTCTTTCTTATTTTTAGATTTAAATATATATATATATTTATATATATATATATGCATAGAGGTTCTATGTTTTTCTCATTCTCGACTCAACGTCAAAAATTATCACCACAGAACATAATTATCTCAAGGCAGAGTTAGCATCACGAAGACAATCACAATCCTTACCACAATGCCTCACATCTGATTCTCTGCCTCTTCCAATAAAATATTCTTGTTGGTCAACATATTCAAATTCCTCTCCACAGTAATCCAAAATTTCCTGTGATTTTGAACATACTCCTGAACTACTCAATATAGATTAGAAATCACATACATCCAGGAAAACATGAGTAACATTATGGCAGATTTGTGTAGAGTTTGGTCATTTATGGTACTTAAGTAGATTTATGTAGATTTTAAGATTTTAGCCAAATATAATAAAGGGGAAAACTCAAATGCACACATTCATATGTTTGTATGTATTTTCAATCTAGGCTGGAACTCAAAAAATTACATGGCAATTGTCGGTTATATACAAGGGGACTTCAATAGCATGTTTGTTTTTGAAGCAGGATTTTTTTCAGTCCATATGATTTTCCATTTTGACTGTAAACTTGCTTACATATTTAGATCCTTTGGTCCTAAGAAAAGAAAATATGTCACTTCATCCATGCAAGAGGGTGATCCAAACTGATGCGCTGCTCTACCCGCATCTATCCACAAATGCAATCTAGTGAAAGCCTGCTTCTACCAGTTACCAGGGAGATTCTTCATACAACTGTGAACCATGTCACATGGAACTTCAAGTGTCCTCCTTCAGACTTCTGTCACAGTGATATTGATTACTTTAACCTTTGGGGTGGGCAGGGAAACAAAATTCCTATTGTTCTGTAATTAGTTTGTATATTAAGATATTGTTTTAAATTACCACAGTCTTTTTTCATTCCCTAACTAGTTTCTCCAAATTTTTCCCCATCAAGTCTTTGAGTTAAATTTCACCACAACACAAATGTCCCAGGATCCTTTCATTTCATAACTGTTTTAAAAAAAATAAAAATAAAAAAATATATATATATATATGTTTCTGTATATCATGCTGATGAAAATTCAGAGTAAATGACACAGCTTTCTTAAATGTTTCATTTCAAACACAGATATTTCAGAGGATAATAGCCTGGATGTATGCAATTTTTTTCAATATAAAAGTAATTTGTAATATAAAATTATTTCAAATAATTTTTAAAAATTAATTTAAAGTCTAGATGATAAGTGAGGGGTAGAAGACTTCCTAAAGGGAAAACTCATATTTTGAGATATAAAACTTTCAAACTAATGTTTCAATAACAAACAATCTTGTCTGTCATTCACTTGTCATACCCACAATCAAGAAAGTGTGGAATACAATGCTTTTCAAATAAAACTGTAATGAAAATCCAATCACAGAAGATCTAGGTAAAATGGCGATCAGGAGCTTCAGAGATAGCAAGTTTTAAATATGGGAGATATTTTTCTGAATTTGGAGGCAGGTGAAGATGACCCCACAGAATTTGGGGAGGTACACACTCAGAGTCTTATTCATGGGGATTTCTCAGACCTTCCCCTTAGCCATGTTTAATTAGCCAGAGCCTGTTGTGTTTATTTGATAGATTTGGATACAAATGGGGAAAAAAAGGTCTTTTCATCTCTTTTTATCAGTAGTCCCCCAAAGCCAAGGCAGGTGTCTGTGGGATTAAACATAATTGCAAAGGGAGAGGGAGAGAGAAGAAGAGAGCTAGATAATAATTCCCAACAGAGCTGGAATTTGAGAACGGGAGCAGGTGCTGCAAGAGGCCCCATGTATCCAACTAATTTAAGCTGTGATGTTGTGTAAAGGCCCACATATTCATCCTTTCACCGGGGAGAGCACTGGCAGTCTGTGAGTACAAAGACAGCCCGGTCGGAGTGATGCCAGGATGGCCGGCTTCAGAACCATGGCTACCGGGGTAACCAGACCGTGCTTCTCACTGCTGCCTTTGTTGGGTGGCAGCCACAGGAAACAAAGTGCCACTTCTTACCATTGTACAGGCACATGCATAATCATCCTCCTTTTGGCTTATCATCATGAATTAGCAATTACTCTATTATTAGGTGGAAGAGCGGCAGCAGGTGACAAAGCACCACAACTTCGGGTTTATATTTCTGAACCCTTTCATTTAGTTTTTCAATTTTGGATTGACCTCTTCAGCCAGTGTATTCCTATTGTGCAGAAAATTCTATGATCCCATAGAAAAGCTGTTTTCTTTCTCAATTTGGAGGGTCTGACCCATGGTTCGACTGGAGCGGGGAGGAAAGCACTAAAGAAATAGAGACAAAAAGGTCCTTCTTCAACTCAGAGAACACCTGGACTACACAAACCTTAAAGCTCTCACCCACCCACTGAGCCAAATCAGCTTCCCATCGCAGGCGGACTCTTCTAAGCCACTATGACTCTGTCTGGACTCTTCATTTAAGAGCCATTATTTACTGAAACTTTTAAGATAATGACACTTTTCATTTAGTTGCACCCACAGTTCTCTAGCATTTAGAAAATGAGAGGAGAACTGGGAGATTTTAGTTCTTTTGACTCTGAGCTTTCTAAACTCAATGAATGGGTAGGATTTTAATAGTAACTGATAAATTATTTCAATGCGCCTTGAAAGAAGGACGTTTTTTGTAGACCTCAGAAAGAAGAAGAAAGCCCTATTTTTAAATCTGGGTTACATTTTTTTTTTTTACCAGACCTTGAGGGAAACTTGAATGTAGGCATTCCAAATTGCAATAACAAAGCAGAGGGAATAAAGTTATTTTCCTAATGTGTCATGGGGTAAAATTTCTTTCATAGTGGTGTATGTCACTATGTAATAGGAATATTTTACTTGTACAAGCAAAATATCTGTTTGGGTATTTTGGGTCCTGTCAGCTAGGAAAAATGAAATCAAAGGAATAGTATTTTCAATGTATAAAATTATAAAATTAATTTATTGTCTGATTATACATGTCATATACATACCCAGGAACAGTTTTTTTCTCTATATATGTCATCAAGTACATTGTAAAGTACCTGGAAACACAGAGCCTGGCTGCTCTAAGCTCAATGGTAATGTGCTAGGAATGTTAGGACTTAGAGTTTGATGAAGGTATATATTTAGGATGCCAGGAGGGAATCTTAACCTGGCCCATTATTAACACTTTGGCATTTCAGGATATGTCAGGCCATGTTAGGGAAACTGAGGATGAATTTTTGAATCACAAAAGAGCCCCCCTTTTTTTAGAGGGTACTGAATAAGGACAGACCATTTTGGACAGCTGGTTCTGAGAATATAGAGTAAATTAAGGGCATATTTGCTCTTCTAAGACAACAAACTGAATGGAGAAAAAAATTCACTCTGAGGAAACTGTTAGAATGTACCACTTCTATTCAGGGATACTAATTGGGTATCGGTGGGAAGAGATGGGGACAGAGATGAGATTATCAAGAAGGAAATGAGCCCCTGTGGGATTCTAAGAAGGACTCTATGCAATAAAATGTAAATTAGTCAAATGATAGAGATCATCAACTACTTGGAGTTCTGTAAGAAATAGAGTGAAAGCCATCTCTGTTTAGGGCCTGATGAAACATTGCAGTAATGATGGGGAGAGCCCTTCTGCTATATTAGTAAGGCCATCCCTGGGGGCTGGGCCAGGCCATCTGTGATGAGGCTAATAACAGCAATAAAGAGAGGAGTGCAATCATAAGGCAGCCTGACAGGAGCAGCAGCCATGACTGGGAAAAGTCAATCGATGCAAAGCTTGGAGAAGTCGCAGCGAAACCTCAAGTAGCAACAGAAAAAAAAATATCAGAAACCTGCTACAAGGGGGTAGCCATATTGGGATTCTTTCAGGAAGGGTAGGTTGAAACTTGTAGCAATTCATCTAGAGGGGTTTAAACACATGGCAATTTATGTTATTAATTTTACCCTAGTTGTACCTACAACTTGGTCAGATGTGAGAAACTTGTGTTACCTATAATTGAAATACATATGGCCTTTCCAGTCTTACAGAAAGTATGAAGTAGTTATGAATGCTTTCAAAAGAAAAAGGAAGCTTTCACAGTGTGAACTTATATATGTTTAATATTTAAATATCATCAGCCATGGTCATTTTATTTAAAGTCTCTGTAATGCAGTCATCTCAACCTTGGGAGTAGACTGAAGAATCTTCAGAAAGCATCCTAGGGAACAAGATGGCATTGATTAAATTATTCCAACCTGATCACTGAGGTGAACTGGGATCTAGGAGTGAATTTCAGTCTGGAAACAGCAGGCAGACAGCTGAAGAGAAGTTTAGACTTCTAAACAAGAGGGATGATGATTTGTCGATATTTAGCCACCCTCAATTCACCCTCTTAAATCAGAAACGTGAACTCCACAATTTCAGGCATCTTAGCTATGTGGCTACCAGGCCAGGATATGGAAGGCATAGCAATGACAAGAAGTAGAGAAGACTCACTGGGTGCCAACCCTTGTGGGACACAGATCTGGGCACATCCTAAAACAACTCTGTCCACTTGAAGCACCTTAGAGTCGTGGGATCTGGCTATATCTCTGCATCTATGAAGCAAGATGGAGCTTACAAGGAAAGCAGTGGCGGGAGGCATATTTAGTCACAAAATGGGATCATGAAAGGAGATTCGTAGGGTGGTCTATGTACAGCTTTTGCCTCTGAGTAGCTCTACCTGCATGGATCTGCAGCCCGGTATCCATCCAGTGGTGCCTGAGGTTACTATGATATAGCACAGAGCCTGCACATGGGAAAATGATCTAGACATGAAACAGAGGACTTTGAAAACACCAGGGATCGACTGGCTACGTCCAGTCTGCTCATCACTGTCTCTCCATGAAATAATCTTGCTAGAGTAATAGCTTCTTCTACATCTTGTGTACCATTCCTTTTCCCTTTTCCCTTCAAATTTAGAACCATGCAGGGAAAAGGAATCTGGAAAATGTAGTTCATGGCCTAACCATATTGACATATCATAATGTGGAAGCATCCATCCCCTGTCAACCTGAAACCCATATGCACCTCTCGTAATCATATTTACTTTACAAATAAAGAGAATAGAAAACTTCTTCTCACATGAGAAGTCATTTCTAGTACAACTACAGCACATTTACCTTCTCCCCTAAAATAGATAAAGTCAATTTATCTACATTTGGATGATGTCCATTTCTCTTCTCACTGAGTCACACAACAGTTTTGATATTTTGCAAATTAAATATTGAAATATACATTAATTGATAACATACTTTACATGAGTCACCATTTCTGCAATTAATCACATGGTCATATTTGGTATTTATGATATTTTTCTTCCAACACCCATTCTTGATTCTCTTTGTCCTTGGAAAATAACTTAGCTGGTCATGCTTTCTTTGCCAAGCAAGATGATCTAAACCTTCATTGTTAAAGTATCTGACCATCTGCAGTGCTGCCCACATTGGCTTGTAGTTTACAATTTACTTTTAGCACAAAACATGGCAGTAGTGAGAGGTGTGCCAGAAGTATTCCTTAGTCACAAACATATTCTTTCCTATGTCTATTGTATAGTAGCAAAAATTCCCCCTTAATAAGATCAGTCATCCCTGCCTCATGCCTCACAGTTTAGTGGAATGAGAAGCCCAGAATAGCCAGGTGGCAAATTCAACGTCCAGTTTAATGGAAACAGCCTGTGCCCTCTGGTGAAAGCATGTCTTCTGTGAAAACAAAGTCTAAACTAGTAGAGCCTAAAACTGTGGGAACAGGAGGCAAAAATTTTTCTAGTAGAGGATTAATCATAATAGTGAGAGAATCAGTCACATTCCATTTCTTGATTCCCAGACCTGTGCCTACTGGCTATGGGAGAAAAGTCACCATCAACAAGTTGCTGTTTTAAAATATGTACTGCAGCCTGAAGGACATTACCCAAAACAGCTGGTATTGTAACTGCATCTTAAAAGGCCATTTCATAATTTTAACTGTTCAGCTGATCCAAGTGATGGGAGATACAGTAAAACGGATGCATTCCATCAGCATAAACCCATTGGAGTACATTAGTATTGCAGCTGGTAAGATTTAATCTCTGTGCAATATCATGAGAGCAAATAGGGTTTTCTGTAAGTCCACACATAGTTGCTTTAGAAGTAGTGTTTTGAACAGGAAAGGACAATCTATATCCAGAGTAAGGATATGTTCCAGTGAGAATGAATGCAGCCCCTTCCATGGTGGAAACCATCACCATACCCAACCTGCGAACAGATGACTGTCTCATACTCTGTGTGCATACTGGGGGCTCAGGGTTGATCTTTGCTGTGGACAGTTTGAGAACTCACCAATGCTTGTAGCCAGAGCAGCGCTGTTGAACAGATGTCTGTGTTGCTGAGTTCATGCATAGTGTCCCTCTTTGCTCCCATGCCCACTTCTTCACAAGCTCCTTGTGTAAGGATAGTGGTGACTTGACTGGGGAAAGGGGCTGACTGATGTTCACAGGATGAGTCATCTTGTCCACGATATCCAAACATCTTCTGCTGATGTTTCTATTTATGAGCATTTACAATGGGCACAAATATCATCACAATCTGTGCCCATTTGAAGAAATCTACTGCAATACTTTTTCCGTAGATCTCCCCGTTGCCAATTTTCCAATCACGTTTCTTTCCAACTTTTGTTTACCATTCAGCCAAATTGTTTACTACCGCCCACGAATTCATGTAGATGTGTATATCTGGACATGTTCCCTTCCATGTAAAGTGAGAAACTATGCCCAATGCTAAAAATTTTGCCCATTGGAAGGATTTATCTTCTTTACTGTCCTTTGGGACCTCCCCAGGATATGTCCTTCAAACACCCACTTTTGGATAGATTCAGCATATCATGCACAATCCTCTGTAAATCAGGACCCAATTTTGTCTTCTTCAGTGAACTCATCCTTTGGGAACTATTCATAGGTGATTGCTAGAGTCACAAAACAACATAGCAGGAGTAAGAGACACGGGAACCTGAGCTACTTCCTCATGCCCCATCCTCATGCCTTCAGTCACTGTTCAAGCCCTGCTTCACATATACCACTTCATATGTGAAGCCCTGTTTCACATATACCACTTCAACCGGATGACAGGAACTCCTGTGCACATCCAACTCTATTGCTTGGTGGATCACCGATACTGAGTTCATTATGGGCATCTAGATTACAGGGAAACTCAGGGGCCCAGGGACAAGTGTTCCTTCTCTACTAGGTCCCAGTGATAAGCCAGAAGCTGTTTCTCAAAAGAAGAAGAGATATAGCTGAAGATCACATGGTTTTGTGCTCAAATCCTACGTCCATACAGTGGTTCAGCTGTGGGGGCTTTACAAAAGCTCTGCATAGCATACCTATCTGTCATGGACACTTCAGTAACCATTGAATCAGCTGAGTGATGCAGCCCGAGTGACAGAGCCGCTTACATATCAAGTTGGAAGTACAGCAAAGCCCTCTCTTGCATTAAGTCACTCAAAACTGCCATTGTTTTATATCATTCCGAAAATGGGTATATGTGGTTTTCAAAATCCAAAGAGATTCACTAGGCATTACATCTCTTTCTTAGTAATTAGAAGGGTCAGATGTAGTACCTTTTCCTTCATCTTAGAAAGGATCTTATAATGTGTCCTGGATATTTCACCAGGCCCATGAATTTTCACGGGATTTACTTCTAGAGTATACATGCTTCTCAGTACACATGCTTCTTTCTTTCCAAAATATCCAAGATAGTTGCTACTTCCTGTCCCTGATTCCTACCAGCCTAATATCAAGGGAGGGTCTGATATGAAGGCTTGTTGAATGGAGAAGTGATCAATATTCCTGGGATGAGATTACAGCAGACAGCTGGAGTACTGATACAGCTCTAAGACAGAACAGTAGAAGCACATTTTCAGCTTTGTAAACTGAAAGCAATATGATTTTTATGGTGATTTACCACCATATAAAACAAATCAATAATTGTTTACCAGATATCAGAGTGTGTGTTCCTTTGTTCCAGGAAAGAAATCACATCTGGAGTCACAGCTTGATCAAGTTGAAAGCAAACCACGATGATTCTCTAAGATCTATCCAGGTTTTTCTCAAGACAAAAAAGTAAGGTTCAATGGGATAGGACATGGTCGGAATCACAACCTCTGTATTCTTCAAATCTTTGATGGTGGCAATTTTAGGAGAACCATCTCCAAGTCCCTATTTATAAACTCAAATTCTGTATGGTCTTCACACCCTACACTGCTGCCTCTCTTGTGTGCACTCACGGTAACAACTCTTCTGTTCTAAATATGCCCAATTTCCCGTACCACTGATCCAGCTGCCTGAGTGGGACCTGCTGTATATCTCACATACTCAGTCTTCTGCAACTCTTGGGGAACAAAGGATTACATTATTAGCTTCTGGTTTGACCACCATCTACTGTATGTGTAAGATGCTTGAATATGTTTTAGTTGTGAGAGTTTCTATAAAAAGAAAAAATGTTCCTTCTGTACCATCAAGTCTTTTTAGTGTTGTACCTACAACATAACAGGTGCTCGGTACATGTTTGTTAAATTAACTGAGACATTTGGGAAGGGGATGGATAATGTGTGTCCATATTGGAGTAAATTTAGAGAGTAGATCAAAATGCACTAATGGTTGCTCACTTATTAAAACACAATGAGACAAGGTCAGAGCCAGGGTCGGTGGCAAAAGAGCCAAGGAGATACAAAGTTATACTGGCTTTACAGGCTTGGGTCCCTTTCTCACCTGGACCATTCCTTCTGGAAGGTACTCAGAGGTCCCCAAAACATGAGAAACCTAATGATAAAACAACATTTTCAGGGATATGTTAAAAAAAAGTTCTATTTGTTTCCTCCTTACACACTGTAAACAGTAATGAAGCATGCACAGATTAATCATATAATTTACTCTCAAGACACTTTCAAGAGTGACAGGGCATGCTGTTAATAATTATGTTGGGACGGCATGCGTAAACACACGCTGCCCAAGGCAACCAGGACATATGATCATAGGGTAATAATCATCTACGAAACACCTGGTATTCTCAGATCTTATCAGGTTATATATGTGGGCTATTTTGGCAGACTATATTTGCAGGTTATATCTGAGGGCTCAAAGCCAGGAAATAACCTATTCCATGTGATCCATATATTTACCCACATTGCTCAAGACATACTTTCCTGTATTGTGTCTGAGGATAGCACCTTTTCCCCCTTACTTCTCCCCATCACTTCCATATGTATCTCCCTTAATTTATTTCTTATTCATTTCCCTTTATTATTGTTTCATTTTGCTTCTCTCATTCCTGTACTTCCACAAACTCAATTTACTACTCCATCCCTTCAGGTATTGAGAGCTAGGATTAAGACTCCTGGGGTAGAACTTCTTTTCATCTGAAGTATAAATTTGCATCTTAAAAAGCAGACATAAATTCAGAGTCTTTTCTTTCCCAGGTATAGGACTATGCAAAAGCAATATGAGTCCTCCAACTCTACAAAAGAGAAACATTAAAATGACCAGACTTTCTGATATGTTCGGCAAACTGGATTTCTTAACAAAAAATACTTTTGAACCTAAAATGAACCTTAGAAATCACCTTATGTAACTTTTTTTTTTTTTTTTTCAGTTTCATCTACTTCTGGGATCTTACTTTATTAAAGTCATTCAAAAAGGAACCACAACATAAAAAAAACAGCTTTGAACTGACATAGCATATTGTGAGGAATCTCTGAACTCTGTAACATGGACTATTTGTTTAGGGGATTGCCTTATTTCATTACCAGGAGATTGAGATTCAGATCGTACTTGGAGATAGAAAATAACAGTATTGGACCATGATGGGGGGCAACCAATCACTTACGGAAATGTGCAGAGGTAAAATGTCGTTCAGGGATTCCCGCATATCACTTATATTCAGCTGTCATTCCGCTATTTATCCTGGACTGATTGCTTAATCTTTGAATTGCAAGCTGAGAGTGACATAGCAGTACAGAGCCAAAAGACAAACTGTAGGAGCATGAGTGTACAAAGCCTCAGTAAATGCATCATTCCATCTTCTCTATTACTGAAACTATTTCTTGAGAGTATTTTAATAACCCTATGATGTGTGATCATCAATGTCTGAAAGATGCCTTTTTTAATGAAAACCACCACCAAACAGTTAATTAAGCTCCAATTAGTAACATTTCCTTTTCAAATAAAGATTATACTTGTGTGTGTGTGTGTGTGTGTGTGTGTGTGTGTGTGTGTGTGTGTGTGTGTTTTCCTTAAGTCTTTGTGGATGTTTTTTTGAACCTTTGGCTCAATTTGCTTTATCTCTTCTGGTTTAAGGAGTCCTGTGACTAGGCGAATATTTAACATCTACTTCCTTTTGCCTAATCACTCTGATAACTGTGTTACATCTGGTCGTTACATATAAACGTAAAATTCAAGTGGCTTCTATTTTTCTTGACATATTAGATTTTTTTACACTTATAGTAATGAAACAAAAAATTTCTGTGAAACGTCATAGAATATGAATTGGGTTTGATTCTCTAGGAGATCAATGGATCTTTTTCCATTACTTATAGATCTCCACTGAGAACCCTAGCAAATATCTCATTAGTATGCCCCACTGATTCTGAGCTAAACAATATAGATGATGCAGCTCAAGCTCATCCCAGATATTGAAAAATCAACTCACGATAAATGTTCCCTTAATGTATTACTGGCATTTTATTCTACAAAGAACAGCATAATTTCTTATAGATACCTGTATTCTTCCATACATGAAGAAAATTCCTTCAAATCTGCAACTTAATTAACTACTACATACAAGGTATCAAAAATATCTGATTTTTGAAGTATAGCTAATCTATTGCTCTCTATCTTTGTCTCAAAAATTTTCCCACCAAAAGGCAAATCCTTAATTTGAAAAGCTATTTAAAAAATAATATTTATCGGTTATAGTTTCAGAGCTAAACCAAGTAAACCCTTTGAATGTTTAACCATTTCTTTGAGACCGTACTTATTAAGAATGTTTTATTGCTGAAATTAGCAAACATATACCAAAGTAAATAGAATGGTATAAAGAACTTTCTGGTGTACTAAATATCCCATGCTCATGCTGCATCATCCTGGCCCATCCCAGGAATAACTCTCTTCTCCAAGGAGCACTGGCTCCTCTTATTCCTTTTATTACAGAATGTAACTTAGAAATCAAGATACTATATTTCATGTGCAAATAAGACTATTTCTAGATTTTCTTTTCTGACCCAATGGCTTCTCTATCTAGTCCTACACCAATACCAAACTGTTAATTATAGGTTTTCTTATATGTATCAATTTCTGTTGGGTCTAGATGCCACTGCCCCTCACCACCACCACCACCACCACCACCATTAGCTCTTCTTTTTAAAGATTTCCCCAGATATTCTTGCTTGTTTGCTTTTCCGAGTCAATTTTACAATTAACTGTCTATCTCCAGAAAACAAAACTGGCATTGTTTTTAGGATTACATTAAATTAATTCATTGATTAGGAAGAAAGATAGATACCAATATAATGTTGTGTCTTCCTATTTTCCATATATTCCCATGGAATATATGCCATTACTCCTATATTTCACTTTTATATTGTCATTCTCATGGCAAGGGTCATATGGTGTCCACAATGTTCTATTTTAACCACAAATTAGATACTTTTACTTAATTAAATTCTTATTTATTTATAGGTATTCCCCACCCCCAAGAAATAATCTCTGTCTTGCTTAACTTGTTGGCAATTTAACCTCATTGAACCCATCTTGATCTTTCTAAACATGTATTTTATTTCCATTGCTAGAAATAAAGTTAGTCTTTCCATATTTTAAATATATCAGTGGGGCAAGGTATTAATATTGTTTATGCTTGTATTATACCAATGAGGTATTATTCCTTACTTCCTGGCAGTTCAACCATTTTATCTCATATAAATTAGGCAGTTATTTTCTCTTGACAGGGACAATGCATTTTGGTAAAAACAATGGCAAGTTTCATAAAAAAGAAAACTGAAAAGAAAAAATACATTTTCCTTTACTACGTTTCTTAAAAATCTAAGAATAAATCAAATTCCACCTTCCCTTTTCCATTTCATAATAAATAACGCCAAAATATTATTTCAATAGGATACATCAACTGTATAGTTTTCCGTAAATGTTACCATAAGCACAAAATTTCGTCTTCATTGTTGCTGTTTACTTGTCTTTTCTCCACAAAATTGCCATGCCTTTCTCTATTCCACGTACCACACATTAGTTTGTGACAAGTAAAATCAGTAAGGTCATTACATATTTTTGTTTTAATTTATGACTTTTGGCTACATGTATACAGAAGAAATCAAAGTGACCCATGATTTATGCTTACTATATGAAACTACTACTACTTTAAGATATGAATTTACTATTGGATGATAGATAGATATGAGTTTATAAACTATATAAAAGGGAAATATAAAGTTACATGGAAAAGACAAGAGATAATTGTTCTAGAAACCGGAACTAAGTTTATTATTGAAATGTGGTGCCCGGTTTGAGATTTCATGAAGCTAAAGCAAATAGAAAAGAAGAAGAGCCCTCCAAAAAAAAAAAAAAAAGCTCATTGTCAGAACTCTGAACGACACATTTTCAGAGGCCTTTTGCTACACTAATCAGCACAGAAAGTCTTCATTAATCCGAATGTTCAGTAAGATTTTTTTTATCCTGTTTAATTCTATTTTTAACAGAGGGGTGAAAGAGTGAAAAATAGTGTTAGTTATTACTGTTGAAAATATTTCTAAACCAGTTTAGTCCTTGACCTAAAATTAATTAAGTACTTTGAAAAATGTAAATCTTTGACAAATTACTGATGGTCCTATATAAACACCAATTCTCTTTGTAGAGTAATGATTTCATGGAAAGACTTATGCCAAAACAATTTTTCATCTTTATTATTAAAAAAGCATAATTAGTGTTTATAGACATGTTACATTTAAATTGCACTGCTAATTACATTTTTGGAACTATTAAAATGAAACACAGTATTATCTGGGTCTAGAACATGCACATCTATGCTGCTATCTGGCAAATGGGGTGGCGAACCTGCAGCAACCTCTTCCTGGACAGTCTTAATTGCTGGTTTCATGTTCATTGTATTCCATATCCCAAAATATCTCTGTAACTGAGGTTTTTGATTAATTTATTCTGGTTATTTGATGTCTTAGAAACTGTTTAATCAAGACAGGATAATGAATTATTTTCTTCTAAGTATGCTCTTGCAGTAATTCTTAGAAAATTTATGGTAACAAGAGACCATGCATGTCCATTCCATAAAAATGCAGGTTGTTTTTTAACGTATGCCAAAAGCATTTAACTGTATGCATGGGTGCATGCTGCACACTGAAAACATACTGATGAGAGGGCTGTAGTTCCTCCCGAAAAAGCACTTTTCTACTGGGACAAACAGTAATATAAACATTAGTCACAATACAAAGTGCTCAGTGTTTTAATAAAAACAACACTAATAGCCTTGCCTCTAGAGGTGAAGGAAACTTCCCAGAGTAGGAAATATTTGAGCTGCTCCTATAGAATCATTAGAAATTTCCAAGTAGAAATATACAGGGAACTAAAACTCATGAAAAACAAAAAGAGAAACGGTAACAGGAAAGAGTAGGAGTTGCCGTGAACTACAAGCAGTATGGTGACTTCTCAGCTATGAAGTTCAAGGCAAGATGGAAAATGAGTCTCAAACTATCATGGCTGCTTGTGTTGCTTTCATACTATGTGAGCTGAACTAGATCTGAACAGCATTTGCTAGAGTTGCCCCTCTATGATGGTTGTGGGTTAGCGACAAAAGCAATGTGCATGAGAATTGGAACACAGAAGTGAGCAAGAGAACATTTAGCTTAGAAGCTGGGTTGGAGTGAGAGCTGGTGCTGATCTGATTGATCATCTAACTGCCAGAGGACAGCATCCATATGTGCAGCTCCTACTAGATGCCCTTTAAGTCCTCAAGCCCAAAATGGGGCCTGTGTGCAAAGGGCATCAGTCTCCTTCTGGAAGCCCCTTTGTTGTCAGAATTGGATGTAATGAGAAACAGGTGCAGCTTCCAGTTTCTCCTAGTGAATTCCAGGCCATCCTTTATCTACCCCAGCTTTTCTTCCACTACTGGCCCCAGGAACCTACAGCACCTTCAGTCCCACCACCAGATGCAGAGGCAACAGCTTTCCAAAAGCTATTTCACCACCTCCCAATATTGTGTAAGCTCTAAAATAAATCCTTCATACCACTTCACTCAAAGTAATTTTGCTTCCCTGGTCAAATCCCATGTGATACACAAAACTTTCTATTATATAAATTTTACAAATAAGGTACCAAAACATGAGTTTCTTTTCTAAAGAAGTGACATAAATCAGAGGGATTTTGTGTGTGTATGTATCTACCAATCTGTGAGGGAAGTAGCAAAGAAACATCAGAGTTCACTCTAGTAGGGAAAGCAAAGTGTTTGACTATAACTAGCACAGCTCCATGAAAACCCATTCCTCCTTGAAAAGAAAGCAAAGGGGAACAGCTTGGATTCAGATGTGTTCGCACAGATGAAGATTGGAAATGCTATCTTATTCTGGCATTAATATGGAACTGAGGATTTTTAGGTGAGAACTAATTTTCTCTTTATGCATAAAATAATAAATAATGTCAAAATGATGCTGTTAAAAGTTCTTCTCTTAGTTTCATCTACTCTGAGGTCCCACAATGTCCTGCCATATTTGTTGCCTCAATCCAAAGGTAACTAGCAAACTGCTGTGCAAATGTTTAATAAATTTGATAAATGAGTTTATTTAGTACAGCAGCCGAGTACTAAGGATTGGATACCTTTGATATTGAATCAAAACATCTGTCTTTCTGGTACATAAACTAAGCTAATAGTTAACTTCAAACGCTACCTTTCTATTTCTTTGTTTTATTTACCCAAAGAGTAAAAAAAAAAAAAAAAAAAAGATGAGAAACACTACTTTAAGACATCTGTTTCAGATCTAGAACAATATTTACCCACAGTTGTTCTTTTATACCCTGAAAAACATATAGCTATTTGAACAAGGAAAAGACAGAAGAAGATTGGCTAACCATTACAGATAAGGCTTTATAATCTTGCGTGTGTGTGTGGGGGGGGAGGAGGGGTGGACAGTGAATGACCATCTCAGAAGGTTGAATTATTTGTCTTTGGCCTGCAAACTGGAAAGGAAGACACTGCTTGTATTGACAATAAGCAAACAGACAACCTAGCTATAATGATTCCAATCAAATTTGCTGCCCTATTTTGCTAAGAAAGAATCAAGAGCACAATTAAGAAATCAATGGTGATTATTGTATGACAAAACACAGCATCTGGCAGGGAAAAAAAAATAGCTAAGAAAAGAAAAACTTAATTGAGGAATGACCATAACTCCCCTAAAGCTAAATAACTTAACAAAATATAATTTTATGGCCTCTCTCACAAATAACCAGACAATTTCACTCATTCCCAGTAGAATAATAACTCTGCCGTGGAGATAACAATGTCTAGCTTCTTTTAAGATAAACATTTCCAGGCAGAACACAGGGAATTTCAGAATGAAATGATGTGCCCAAGACTTTCTTCATTAGCAGTCCATATGTTATCCCCAAATGAAAGGGATCCATAACAGGTAAGGTAATATGCTTCTTATTGCACCCTACAATGATGTGCCTCTGGGATGGATATCAAACAGAATCAAAGCAGGCCCAGCTGAGTGACATTTTTGTCAAAGGTAACATTGCCTGACAAGGTGGTAAAAGCAGCTGTTTTAGGTAAGGGGGTTGGGAGGTGGGGTTAAGAGTGAACACTTGAGGGCTTGGAGAGACGCAAAGCAAGGTTACTACACCTAAAATTTTCAAAGAATCAAGGATACAGAAAATCTGATTTAAAACAATATCTGCACTTAGCTCAGCCTAATGGGTCCCGATATTCTGGGTGGCACTCATCCGTCCACTGTGAGGGGACTGGGTTTCAAGGAGCAATCAGATTTAAGACAATTGGCATTCAGCCTTGGCAAGGAGCAAGGACAGAAGGCCCTTTGTTGAACCAGGCAGCCAGAGAGTACCTTGTGCTGAGCAAGATCTGGATTAAGGGTGTGCATGCTCGCTTGTCACAAATGTTTTATTGTGTGTCTGGGCAAGTCATTCTCACTTGTTAAGAAACAGCTAGGGTTTTGTTCTGCCTGGGCTTAAAATAAACCAGAAAAATCAGAGGGGCTTAGCGTAGGGTGGAAAAGGAGGAGGAAGAATTCATATTTATGGTTTATTTTTGTTTGGTGAGCGTTTTAGCTTTTTGAGTAGGCAACTTCCTGGGGATTTCAAGTCTTAAAGTCTTCATTAGCTCGAATTTTAAAGTACTTTTCATGCTGATAATTTTTTAAAACCAGTATTGGAATAAGATATTTACAGGTTATCTCAGTATAAATGTCATCTTGGTAAAGTGCATTACATACAATGAAGGTGTCTTAACCCTGGCATACTATATGAGCTGAGTGAAGAGGGTATGTTGAGTGTATTTTTCCTTAGCCTTTTTTTTTTTTTTTTGATCCTACACTCTTATGAAAAATATAAAACTCTCACAAACTCCTTTATTTGAAATATCATGAATGCAATGAAAAGCAAATCAAAATATTTTCCCCAAACTTTATATTCCCCTTGTCCCTTCTATCATTTTCTCCACCTCCTCCCTATTGAAAACCACTCATGATTTGCACATAATCAGAAAACCTAGTTTCTAGCCCCAACACTGTTTTAACTTAGCTGCCGTCTGTACTTGTGCAAGTCACTTATTCACTGGACTTCCATTTTCTCATCTGTCAAATGTGGGTACTGTATCTTGCCTTCCTGTCTAATAGGGTTATTGAGATTCAAAAACAATAGCCATTTTAAGATACTCTGGGAATAAAGAATAAGTAATAGTAGCTATTATGTAAAGCCTTCAACTTTGTTATCAAAGAATAGCAAACATACAAAAACAGTACATACAGTTGACCCCTGAATGACACAGGTTTGAACTATGTGGGCGCACTTATACACGTTTTTTTTTTGGTTTTTTTTTCGAGTAAATACACAGTTGATCCTTCATATCCCTGGGTTTTACACCTGCAGATTCAACCAACCATGGATCAAAAACAGTATTTTCCACCCCCAACTGGGAATCTGTAGACATGAGGCGCCCAAATATACCTTGTTCTATGCTGCCATTTTACATGAGGCACGTGAACATCCACAGATTTTTGTATCAGCAGGGGTCCTGGAACCAATCCACTGCAGATAACAAGGAATGACTGTGTTTTGGGGAAGACAAAGTTATATGTAGATTTTTGACTGTGTGGGGGACGGCACCCCTAACCCCTGCATTGTTCAAGGGTCAACTGTACATTGTAAAAAGATGTATGAGAGCCAAGAATTTGTGAAGATAATTATTTTTGGAGAGACGCTTTGGTTTGCTGAGAGTCCACCTCCCACCCCAAGAGGAACACTGGGGCTTACTATCTCCTTTACCTCTGGGCAGGTGAGAAGAGCATCCAGGAGACAACTCAGAACAACTTAATGTGTTCATTGCTTTTGGGAGAATTATAGGATCTGGTGCCTGGCTTAAACCTAAGGAAACTACAGCAAATTGTGGAAGAGGATTGTGATGACTGTATTGGATTTAGCAAAAGATGGGCAGGTGTTTGTAATGACCCGATGTAGGCCAACTGTGAAGGATATGCTAAATAACTGAAAGTATATATTAAATTTCCAAGAGCTGCTGAAAGAACCAAAAGAGTCACTGGAATAAGGATGTATTATACCAGTCAAGGCTCTCCTTGGCTAGCAAGGCTGCCAACAATGACCATCACCAACAACCAATAAATGTGCCCCAAGAGGGAAGGGTTCAATTTTAACCATCCACAAGAACCAGAGAAAAGGAAACCATCTAGCCAAGTAAGATGGCCCTATTCCCATCCCAATCCTCTCTTCCCAAATTTAACACTGGAGGGACCTGTAGCCTGCTAGCCAGAGTAGGAGAAGGTGAGGGGGAGAGGAAGCAGAAGGCAGAAACCTACTCCAGTGCCTTTTCTGAGGCTAGGCAGTCACCAATCAAAAGTTTGCAAAGAGGAACGTCATAGGAATGGCAGCAGCGGGGCGCACTTTTTGAGTTCTCCTCTGGATTTTATCACAAACAGGACATCTATAACCCATCGAAGGACTCTCTGCTCATCACGCAGAACAGCTAAGAGACTCGTGCAAGGATTACTTGAAGGTGGGCAAATTGGGCGAGCAGGGGAAGAGGGAAGGGAGCGGAGTGGAGACGCGGCCCGCATCTGCGGCTGTGGAAACGCGGTCTGCACCTGTGGTTGTGGGGACGCGGCCTGCACCTTCGGCTGTGGAAACATGCCCACATCTGCGGCTGTGGAAATATGCCCGCATCTGCAACGGTGGAAACACAGCTGGCATCCGCAGCTGCAGAGATGCAGGGGATCCCAGGACGGAACAGAGAACACAAAAGCCAGGAGGTGGGCTCTTTCCCTGAGTCCCACAGCTGATCTCTCCCACCAAGGGGGCAGCATATCCAGCATTTGGGGCAATAACCTCAGCTGATACCTCCAGTTGGGCCCTAGGCTGGACAAAGGACACAAACGCCATACCTGGGCACCTTCCCCCCATTCTTCCAATCCTACCCCCGCCCTTCCAGAGACTTAAACTGGCCCCTGAACTGAGGAGTAGTGTCAGATTATAGAGGAGCCTTAGTGCTCAGGCTCTGGGAAGAACAGCGTGCAGCTCTGACCCAGGGAAGAGGCTGGGAAGAGTGTGATTTTCGCTGGGCTAGGAGAGAAGAGACTCCTCCACCCCCAGCCACCACCCTTTCTGACCTGCCTAGGGCAGGGCAATTACAACTGTGGAGGCATTCCCAGGGATTAGCAGTAAGTGGCAGACACAGTTCTGGGCTTTCAGCAGCTCAGAAATCTCCCACCCACCACACACACATGCGCGCGCGCGTGCGCGCGGAAGAAGTGCCCTAAGACTCAGGAGAACTGGACACAGGGCTGGTGGGGCTACTCTCAGTGCGCATATGTGCAGGCAACGGCAGAAACTGCACTGACTTTGTAGAAACTACCATCCAGACCCCTCAGCCCTACGCAGCTAAATTTGCAGTCCCAACATCACTCTGGGCACTAGGTGACTGGCTCTGCCTGTACAATACACAGGGGACTCTTTGGTACAGCAGAGGACAACCTGGAGATTACTTGGTTTGCTTAAGCCAAGACTGGTGCTGCTTTTTGTTTTGTTTCGTTTTGTCTTTATATCTTTGATATCTTTGCCTGTGTTGAGGGGGGTTGTCGGTTGTTTTTACATGTGAATGTATTTGATTTTTTCTTTGCTGTTGTTATTGTTGTGCTTGGTGATTTGTTTTGTTCTGAAATTGCCCTACCAGGGCCCAGCTTAAGAGGCACAAGATTCAATATACCCAGAGGCCAACTCCAGACCAAACCAGAGTAGTACCGGGATTGACCTACAAGTGACACACCCAGAGGGAATTCTCTACAGGCACAAGAGCCCATAGAGGCCAAACCACATTTAAGTGGTCAACCTTCATGCAACAGAACACCCTGTGGTGGGCAGAGCCACGTCTCACAACTAGTCAGCCTAGGAGTTAACCCCACCTACTCACAAGCAAAAAGCAATTAAAGATCTTCTTTAACAGGACAATATACATAACACAAGAGTCACCTTTGGAGCACATGCAGAGGAGAAGAACAAAGTAGTGCAAGTCAAATATAAAGGACACATACTGCATAAGATAACCCAGCAAGAACTAAGAACTCTAAGGGATCTACCTACTACATCAAAGCAAACACAGAGTCAGCCAGAATAGGGAAAAAAAGAAATATGTCCCAAATAAAAGAACAGAAGAAACCTCCAGAAATGGAACCAAATGAAACAGAGGTAACCAACCTGTCAGAGACAGAGCTCAGAACACTGATGATAAGAATGTTTAAGGAGCTTAGAGATGACATAAAGAAGGATGTAGAAATCATACGAACAACCAGTTAGAACTAAAGAAGACAATTACTGAAATAAAGAACTCACTTGAAGGAATTAACAGCAGGTTAGATGAAGCAGAGATCGAATCAGCGACTTAGAAGACAAGTTAGCAGAGATCACCCAAACAGAACAACAGAAAGAAAAAAGAATAAAAAACAATGAAGATGGTTTAAGAGACCTCTGGGATAACATCAAGTGCAACAACATGCACATCATAGGAATACCAGAAGGTGAAGAGAGGAAGCAAGGGATTGAGAACATATTTGAAGTAATAATGTCTGAAAACTTCCCTAACCTGATGAAGGAAACCAACATACAAGCCCAGGAAGTGCAGAGAGTTCCAACCAGGATAAACCCAAACAGGTCCACACCAAGACACATTATAGTTAAAATGGCAAAGGTTAAAGACAAAGAGAGAATCCTAAAAGCAGCAAGAGAAAGACAGAGGGTTACATACAAGGAAATTCCCATAAGACTATCAAATGACTTTTCTACAGAAACATTGAAGGCCAGGAGGGAGTGGCAGGAGGTACTCAAAGTGATGGAAAACAAAGGCCTACAACCTAGATTGCTTTATCCAGCAAGGCTATCATTTAAAGTTGATGGAGAGATAAAGAGCTTCCCAGAAAAGAATAAGCTAAAGGAATTTATTACCACCAAGCCAGCATTGCAAGAAATACTAAAAGGACTTCTGTAAATAGAAGAAAGATGAAAACAATCTAACTACAAATTTAAAAATGGCAATAACTATGTACCTATCAATAATCACTTTAAATGTAAATGGATTAAATGCTCCAATCAAGAGACATAGGGTGGCTGAGTGGATAAGAAAGCAAGACCCTTGTATATGCTGTATACAAGAGACTCACCTCAGATCAAAAGACACACACAGGCTGAAAGTGAAGGGTTGGAGTAAGATATTTCATGCAAATGGAAATGAGAAAAAAGCTGGAGTTGCAATACTTATATCTGACAAAATAGACTTTAAAATGAAGAACATATTAAAAGACAAAGATGGGCACTATATAATAATAAAGGGATTGATCCGACAAGAGGACATAACCCTAGTAAACATCTATGCACCCAACATAGGAGCACCTAAATATATAAAACAGATATTGACTGACATAAAGACAGAGATCAACAGTAACACTATCATAGTAGGGGACTTCAACACACCTCTGACAACAAGGGACAGATCTTCCAGACGGAAAATCAATATGGAAACAACAGCCTTAAATGATACATTGGACCACTTGGATTTAATCGATATTTTCAGAGCATTTCACCCCAATGCCGCAAAATACACGTTCTTCTCAAACGCACATGGAACATTTTCTAAGATAGACCATATGTTAGGCCACAAAACAAGTCTTGATAAAGTTAAGAAAATTGAAATCATACCAATTGTCTACTCTGACCACAGTGCTATGAAATTAGAAATAAACTACAGTAAAAAAACTGGAAGACACACCAATTCATGGAGGCTGAATAACATATTACTGAATAATGAATGGGTCAAGCAGGAGATCAAGGAAGATATCAAAAGATATCTCAAGACGAACGAAAATGAAAACACGACGACCCAAAATCTATGGGATGCCACGAAAACAGTCCTAAGAGGAAAATTCATAGCATTGCAGGCCTACCTAAAGAAACAAGAAACATCACTAATCAACAGTTTACCTTCACACTTAAGGGATCTGGAAAAAGAACAGCAAAATAAGCCCAAAGGGAGTACAAGGAAGGAGATAATAAAGATCAGAGCAGAAATAAATGAAATCGAAACCAGAAAAACAATACAAAAGATCAATGAATCCAAGAGTTGGTTCTTAGAGAAGATAAACAAAATTGACAAACCTTCAGCCAGACTCATTAAAAAAGAGAGAGAGAGAGGACCCAAATTAATAAAATCAGAAATGAAAGAGAAGTGACAACAGACACATCAGAAATACAAAAAATTTTAAGAAATTACTATGCGCAACTATATGCCAACAAATCTCACAATCTGGAAGAAATGGACAATTTTCTAGAGGTGTACAACCTTCCAAGGCTAACTCAAGAAGAAACAGAAAACCTGAGTAAACTGATTATGACCAGGGAAATTGAATCAGTAATCAACACTCTCCCAACAAATAAAAGCCCTGGACCAGATGGCTTTACAGGTGAATTTTACAAAACGTTCAAAAAAGAATTATCACCTATTCTCCTCAAGCTCTTCCAAAAAATCCAGAAGGAGGGAAGACTCCCAAACACTTTTTATGAAGCCACTATGACCCTGATCCCAAAATCAGACAAAGACACCACAAAAAAAAAAAGAAAACTACAGGCTGATATTGCTAATGAACATAGATGCAAAATCCTCAATCGGTAAGGAGGAAGTAAAATTGTCATTATATGCAGATGATATGATACTATATAGAGAGAACCCTAAAGACTCCACCAAGAAACTATTAGAGCTGATAGATGAATTTAGTAAAGTAGCAGTATACAAAATTAATATTCAGAAATCAGTTGCATTTGTATATACCAATAATAAAATATCTGAAGGAGAAATTGAAAAAACAATCCCATTTACAATTGCTCCAAAGACTATAAAATACCTGGGAATAAATTTAACCAAAGAAGTAAAAGATCTGTACTTAGAAAATTATAAGACACTGAAGAAAGAAATGAAAGAAGATACAAATAGATGGAAACACATACCATGTTCATGGACAGGAAGAATTAATACTGTTAAAATGTCCATAAGGCCTAAGGCAATATACATATTCAACGCAATTCCTATCAAACTACCAACAACGTTTTTCACAGAAATAGAACATATAATCCTAAAATTTATATGGGACCATAGAAGACCCCAGATAGCCTCAGTAATCTTGAGAAATAAGAACAAAATGGGAGGTATAACAATACCTGACATCAAATTATACTACAAGGCTACCGTAATCAAAACAGCATGGTACTGGCATAAAAACAGACACATAGATCAATGGAACAGAATAGAGAGTCCAGAAATAAATCCATGCCTATATGGCCATTTAATCTATGACAATGGAAGCAAGAATGTATGGTGGGGTAAAGACAGTCTATTCAATAAATGGTGCTGGGAAACCTGGACAGACACATGCAAAAAAATGAAGCTGGACCACCTCCTTACACCATATACAAAAATAAATTCAAAATGTCTTAAAGACTTAAATGTAAGATCTGAAACCATAAAATTCCTAGAAGAAAATATAGGAAGAAACTTCACAGACATTACCCGGAGTAAGATTTTTACTGATATATCCCCTCACACGAGGGAAGTAAGAGAAAAAATAAACATGTGGGATTACATCAAACTAAAAAGTTTTTCACAGCAAAGGAAACCATCAATAAAACAAAAAGGGATCCTACTGAATGGGAAAAGATATCTGCCAATGATATATTTGATAAGGGGTTAATATCACAAATTTATAAAAACTAACACTCAACTGCAAAAAAACAAACAACCCAATTAAAAAATGGGCAGAGGACATGAAGAGACATTTTTCTAAAAAGGACATACAGATGGCAAACAGACATATGAAGAAATGCTCAACCTCACTAACCATCAGAGAAATGCAAATAAAAACCACAATGAAATACCACCTCACCCCTGTCAAAATGGCTATCATCAATAAATCAACAAATAACAAGTGCTGGCGCAGATGTGGAGAAAAGGGAACCCTTGTGCACTGTTGGTGGGATTGCAGATTGGTGCAGAAACTATGGAAAACAATATGGAGGTATCTCAAAAATCTGAAAATGGAACTACCTTAAAATCCAGCAATTCCACTCCTAGGTATCTATCTGGAGAAATC
The DNA here is from genome assembly GCF_036562045.2 of Rhinolophus sinicus. Taxonomy (NCBI): domain Eukaryota; kingdom Metazoa; phylum Chordata; class Mammalia; order Chiroptera; family Rhinolophidae; genus Rhinolophus; species Rhinolophus sinicus. The sequence goes on along the minus strand of NC_133756.1, from coordinate 56,723,807 downwards.
CAAAACTCTAATTCAAAAATCTTTATGCACTCCTATGTTTATTGCAGCATTATACACAATAGCCAAGACATGGAAAAAACCAAAATGCCCATCGGTAGATGACTGGATTAAGAAACTGTGGTACATTTATACAATGGAGTATTACGCAGCCATAAAGAATAAAGAAATCCTACTATTTGCAACAACATGGATGGACCTAGGGAACATTATGTTAAGTGAAATAAGTCAGACAGAGAAAGACAAATACCATATGATCTCACTTGTATGTGGAATCTAAAGAAAAGAATAAGTGAATGAACTAATGAGAAACAGTCTCAGAGACATAGAGGAAAAACTGAGGGTTGCTAGATGGGAGGGGGGGTGGGGATAAGGGGGAGGTGAGGGGATTAGGAAACAGTCAGTAACCACAAGATGGCCATGGGGTTTTGAAAATTAATTTGGGGAATGTAATCAATAATGTTGTAAAGATTTTGTAGGGTATTTGATGGACACTTGTCCCATTTGGGAGGCCACCTCAGGGATGATGTAGATGCCTGATCACTGCACTGTACACCTGAAGCTGAAGCTGAACAATAATGAATGCCAACTATAATTATATATACATATATGTATATGTATGTACATATATACATATATATGTATACATGTATGTATATACTTACAAGAAGTGGAGTACAGCATTAGGAATAGAGACAGTGGAAATGTAATGGCTCTGTGCGATGTCAGAGGGATAGTGGATGGGGGGAGGGGTGTTCACACAGTTTGAGAGACATAAATGATAAACATCTAAGTATTACTTTGTCTTGTGCAGCTGAAACTATTAATAATAAAAAAAGAGTGAAGGGAAAAAATAAAACTAGGGATGAAGAAGGAGAAATCAAGCTAAAAGATCCAAGTCCAACAGGTCACCACAAATCAGCTTCCTGGACCATAACAGACAGAAAACTCAGCCCAGCCAGAGACTTATATAGCAGCTTTGGGTAGTTTCATCACACCGGTGCTTTATGAGCTCAGAGCCAGAAACTGACCATATGTGGCTAAGGATAAACTACAGTGATTTTCTCAGTTTTGGGTTTCAAGACCCCTTTACTCTGAAAAAAAGGGGGGATCCCAAAGAAATTTATGTTTATATGGGATATTAAAGACTGATATTTACTTTATTAGAATTTAAAGTCTGTAGGATGCTTTTAAAAAAAAAAAAAAAAAAGACTTGTGTTAGAATGTTTTTCCAGGGGTGGATAGTGTTGCATTTTGAAAAGCCCCTAAGATGATTTGTTTCCAGTCCCTTAGCCAAAAAATGGTTCTGCCCTTTGAGAAGCACTACTTGGGTGTATAATAAAGTAGCTTTTTATGTAAAATGTTCATTTAAAAGGTATCTACAAGCAATTGTTCTTTAAAACCACCTTGTGCTTATTAATATGGTAGCTTAGCTGAGTAGTTCCCTCAGAAAATACTTTCAGGTGTGTATTCATTTTGGATACCTTTAGTTTTTTTGTTTGTTTTGTTTTTAAATAAATGGAACCTTGTTAAATGTGAAGAAAAAAAAAGTTGGCAAAGAGGAATAAATCTTCTTTTTTAATAAAGACTGAAGCATTTATTGTTATTTTGGCCTGGACAAACTTCACTTACTGAAGCCACACATCAGCTACACCTAATGTGAGTGTAGATCTGTTTACCTAAGAGTGAGCTGAGAAGTCCCAGGGTGTGGCCAAGCTTCCATCAAGGGATAGTGGAGAACCACCCATTTCACCTTGAATAAATTATAAATGGACAAGGAAGCCAAAATAAAATTGTATCTTGATGATATTTCTAATTACCCATATTGAATGCATTGGTTAACATAATTGGTTATAATGTTATCTTCTGGTATATCAACTACTGGTAATGTTCTTTTTTTTTTTTTGTAATGTTCTTAATAAATAGTGAACCTCAAGAAACTTAGTCTGGGTCAAAAACCAAGCTCTTAAATTCAAAACTATGAATAAGCAGTCACTGAGCACCTGTATTATACAAAGGACTCTGTTAAATATTATCAAGAAGCAAGGAAATAAAGAAGATAAACCCTCTGTCCTTGAGTAAGCTCACAATACAATTCCATCATTAATACGTAGAATAGCATTGCAAGTTGTGAACAATTGTACAGTGACCCATTATTTTTCTCAAAACAATAAAGTTCAGCAAATGTGTTGTAAAATCAACCAATGAAATGCACTTGGTAGTCTGTGCAATTCCCGCGGTTGATTTGTCTACGCTGACTAGATCAGAGAATCAGGATCCTGGAACATCATCATACTCACTATTGATGTGACCCTGTTATTTCCAACACATTTATGTGCACATCTGAAAACCAAACCTCTCCTGCCCAGGATTCATCCCATGCAGTTCTCCATAGTTGTTCCAGGAAATGAAACTGGACATCCTGAGAGTTACTAGAGGTAGACAGATGGGAGGCAGGAAAGTGAAAAATACAGACCTTCTCTTTACCTACAGACCTTTTTCTAGAATGGGTATCCCAATGTGTCTTTGTAAAGAATGTTAGTTAGGCACTTCATACAGAAAGAAGACATAAATCTTGGACCTACTTAAGACAGTGGTAGACCAATTCAAAGAAGAATTCTCCAGAGGAACAAAAATATGTTCAGTATATCAGAGAAGAAATGATACTCTTTGTTAGGGGTTGAATTGTGTCTTCCCCCACAATTCATATGTTGAAATCATAATCCCCTGTACCTCAGAATGTTGACCTTATTTGGAAATAGGGTCATTGAAGATGTAATTGGTTAAGTTAAAATGAGATCATACTAGAGTAGGGTGCCTAATCCAATATGACTGGTATCCTTGTTAAAAGGAGAAATCTGGACACAGAGACACACACACGGAAAATGGAGTTATGCTGACAGAAGCCAAGGAATTCCCAGAAGCCAGGGGCCTGGAACAGATCTTTCCTAGAGCCTTCAGAGGAAGCATTGCCGTTCTGATGCCATGATCTTGGGTATCTAGCCTCTAGAACAATTTCTGTTGTTTACAGGCATGCAGTGTGTGGTATTTTGATGCAGAAGCCCTAGCAAATTAATACACCCTTAGAACTAACTTACAAAAAAAAATAATGAAAGCATTTCAACATATATTCTATAAAGGTATAAAAATTATTAAAAATAACACACAATAGGATCTATTCTCTAAGAAAAAGGTAGACAAATTTAACATATATGAGTACTTTCAAACTCAAGTGTCAGTAGAAGTTAAAATGAAAAGGTAAGTGTTCAGCGCTGAAGTTGTTATTTATGTATTTATGACGTTACATTTAAATGTTCTATTCACGTATCTGTCTTCCCCAATAGTCTGAACATGTCTTAATAGGGACCCTGCCTTATTTATCTTTATAAACCTTGCACCTTGCACAGAACCCAAAATGGTTCCATGAGAACTAAATTGGATGAAAGAGAATAATCTTTATCAGGAACCTGACCAACAGGGAAGCATTATTTCAGTTCATCTGTGACCCTAAACCATGCCTGTGTATTTCCTTGTTGTTGTCATTTAAATTCTAAACATTTGCAATGGGTTGGATTTTAATCCACCACACTCAGGTGCAAAAAATAGCACATTACTTTATTTTCCAAATAAACTTATTTTTGACTCTAAAACTCTGTCTCAGCGATGGAGAGAAACGCCACGGCATTCAGGTTGGGAGAATGCTTCCTCTGTCAGAGGATCACCAAAGATGGGACTGGGTATTGCCCTGCAGTGAGCGAGAGCCCCCTGGCGTCTGTTGTTATGGTTGCCTTTGTGCTGCTCATTGCCCAGTCCCTAAGGTTTCCTAAAATGAGGGTAAAGTAACTCTGTGTCGCTGTCCGTGTTGAATACCAGAGATTGCTGTCAGGCTGGGAGCCCAGAGCTTGGGGATCCAATCTCCAAACATTCCCTGTCCTGGGGACCTGGGCAGGAGCAGGGTGCCAAGCTTCTTTCCTTATATGTCCCTGTCGGAAAAAACCCTTTCAGCTTCAGACTCTCTCCCCTCCTCCCCGGCCAGGCAGCTGCTTCTGCTCTGACTTCCAAGCATTCCTCCATCTTTGTGCTAAAGACACAATCCCACAGAAACCCTCCCCCAGGCTTTTATAGAAGCTGAACCAAGACCAGTCTTGCCTACTCTGAGGGGAAAATCACTAGGAAAGGCTGTTAATTCACCCTGTTACATATTTAGTATATAATGTGCAGCTCTCACCACTAAACAAACCAGCATTTTCACACACATTAAATTGGGTATCAATTAGTGAGACTCTCCTATATAACCTTGTTTATACACTCTCTTCTCCCCCTCCCAAAAAAAAAAAAAAAAAAAAAAAAAAAAAGTCAAGCTTTCCAGAGCATATGATGGTGGCTAGAGAAAACAATGACACTGTCTGGACTATTGTAAGAAACAGCGGAGACGGGTGCTCCCTCCTCAGCCATCCTAGTCTCCGGTTTTCCTAAACCCTGCCTGTGTATGTATTTGCTTGTTGTGTCATGCACTTATGGAGGACGGTTGGAGCTTGGGGGCTGGGGACACATACTGGGAACATCTTTCACTGCCCAGACCAAAAGCTGCTCACCAGATGTGCGCAGCTCGGCCTGAACCACATCCAAGAACACACCCCAAAGAAATTGCAGCTGCCTTGAGTTCACATTAAGTAGGAAAATCAATTAGAGGAAAGGCAAAGCATAACTTGGGGAAACCCCTCCAGTCTCCACTTAATATTTCCACACTTTTCCTTTTACTTTCATCAAACTTTGATGAATCCAGCTAACTTTTCCATACCACTCACTGTCCCTGCTCATTTGATCAAACCAGAGGGAAAGAAAAGCATAAAATCCCTTAGTTGTTTCATTTCTTAAACGAGTCCAATATTCCAGCACTGTTAATTACACCTTGACAAATTAGCCCTAATACATCTGTGAGTGATTATAAATAGAGAGTTTTCAAGAATTACCTCTGGACTCTTCTTGGGACCTCTGAAAGTGTGTGTGTGTGTGTGTGTGTGTGTGTGTGTGTGTGTGTATACACATGCATTCATACCTGTACGCACATGCACACAGACTGTTTCAGGGGTGGTGTGCAACGAATCAGCCCCCATTGACCATTTTATTACTGTTTTCACATTTGGTGCAGAGCAGCAGTGAAGGCCCCAGCGTCTGCAGCAGCTCCGGCAATTAGCTCCAAATGAAACAGTCATAAATAGTAATTAGCCATTCCCTCAGTCATGTCCCAAAGCCTCTAAAAAAATCCACAGAGAAATCAATGCATTCTTTTCTAAAGACCTGCTCTAGGCACACCACCCACTCCACTGTCATTTCACAGAAGCGGAGAGCGAGAGCAGCATTCCCGCCACTCCCCAGATGCCAGTGTGAGAGTTCCTGACGGGGATCAGGGAGGGAATTCGAGCAAAAGTGGGTGAACAGAGAAGGGGCTGAATAACCAAAGGGCAGTACAGCACTTATCAACGAAGCAAGATGAGGCTCTGGAGGAAGCAATATTCATCACAGGATGACATTGGGACAGGATCCTAATTAATACAGAACTACCTCCTACTGTGGCTCTACTTCTGCTTCAACTGTGAATGGAGAGGCTGCAAGAGAACCTCACGGATTTCCATTTTACTCAGCAGTGAACTCTCTCAGCCCTAAAATGAAGCCAGTTGTGTCACATCACCCCTTCAGTGGGGACACTAGAGTGGAGACCCTAGCAATGAGCTCTCGTAATAATGAAGCTTCCCACCATGTCTTAAAAAACATGGATTCGGAGGCCCTGACAGGCATATCTGTGTGTTGTAAGGGAGTCTGTGACAGTGACAATTAAACCCTGTCATCCAGTAAGCAGACACAGTCCATTCTATGATGTGCCGAGTGGTCTTGATGTGATCACTCTAATTCTCACTGTCGGACGTCTGGAACGGGCCTTGGAAAGCTTATCTGGCTTTTTCCCTTGGCTTCAGTTATGTCTCTTCTCTTCCATTTCAAACAGATTTATGTACAGTGAAACCCTGAGCTCAGCCTTTCAATATCAACCATCTAGACCCTGGACTAACCACTCACAGCGTATTTAATCAGCATGTTCCCAGAAGCATGGTCCGGGCCTCACCAGTGGCCTGAACAAAGGCTGGCAGTGTTGCTTCCATTCCTGAGGAGCTATTGCTGCCCATCACATGGCACCCACAGTGCAGACCTAAGTTTCTTTTTTGACCCTGTCTCCCACCTTCCACCATTAGTTTTCCAGTTAGCAAGACTGCAGCACTCTGTATCCCCAAACATATCTTTTCTGTGTCCCTACACACACACACACACCGGTTACCAATACTCTCTGCATTTGAGCGGCCCCATCCTTCTAGGGGCAGCCTGATGTAATGATAAAGGTTCACGTCAGATCCCTGTGCTTGAAACCTGACCTCACCACTTATTAGAAGCGTGAACTTGGAATTGTTCTGTAGTCCCTCTAAGCCAGGAATTCTAAGCCCTGGCTGCACATTAATATCACCTGGGAGGCTTACACAGCCATAACCAGGACCACAACCACTCCTCCAATGCTCAGATCCTTTGCAGACTGTGAAATCAGAGCCTGTGGGGTGGGTTCTGGTATAGGTACTTCTTCAAAAGTGCCTCATATGATTCTCATCTTATTTGCACATAAGGTCCAGACCATAGTTTGAAACCTCAATTTTACTGACCTATAAATCACTGATAATACTGTGTTTCCCCCAAAATAAGACCTAGCCGGATAATCAGCTCTAATGCGTCTTTTGGAGCAAAAATTAATATAAGACCCAGTATTATGTTATGTTATATTATATTATATTATATCATATTATACCTGGTATTATATTATATATTATATATTATATTATATATTATATTATATTATATTATATTATATTATATTATATTATATTATATTATATTATATTATATTATATTATATTGGCCCTGTCTTATATTATAGTAAAGTAAGACCGGGTCTTATATTAATTGATGCCCCAAAAGACGTATTTGAGCTGATTGCCCGGCTAGGTTTTATTTTGGGGGAAACACAGTAATGACCTACTTCCAAGGGTTATTGTGATTTTTTAATTCTACAACATGGATAAGATGCCAGGAAAATATTAAATATCTGATCAATTAACTGTGACTATATTACTGGTATCCATTTTGCTTCCCACACATTTTACCCAGGCCTTCCGAAGGCTCTGCTGTAGGGTAGTATGTGCTCCATCCCACAGTCCTTAAGAGCATACCTGCCTGCATAGCACTAGCTAGGCTCGTATCTGGCACAGGAGAGCTTCGCCATCACGAATGCATCATTCTTCTACCTGGAATGTTCCCTACCTTTGTTCCAAATATCCAAGTCAACCCACTCTTCAAGGCCAGTGCAAATTCCCACTTCTCCCCTCAGCAACTTTTTCCCATCAGAGCTCAGAGCTCTTATAGTTTAGAACATTCACCTTTGAGCAACTAGTTATAACTGACCAGGCAACTAGTACCAACTACCCTTCCTTCATGATCTTACATTATTTTAACTTGTTTGGCTATTTTTGTTTGTATCTTATCTCCCCTAGTAAACATTATATTTGTTTTGTCTTTTTCATATCTCTCACAGAGCCTAACATGGTATATATATATATAATACATGGAATATATTGAGAAAAATAAATAAATCCTCTGATAAGGGGAGTAAAAAAAAATCTGACTTTAATTTGGTGCAAATTGAAATAAGATAGAAATGGCAATATTAAAAAAAAAAGAAAATTTGAGCAAACATTTGAATTTCATGATAAGGAACTGCACTTCTTTTTTTGGTAAACACATTGTGGGTGCCTGGTGCCAAAAGAACAGTAAAATCAGACAGAAGTAATGGAGTTTGGAGATATCGTTTCTAGTCCCAGTAATATTAATATTTAAATTGAGACCTTGAGCAAGTCAAGTTACCTTTATGGTTTCCAGATTCTGTAAGAGGCAAGGGTTAGACACTGATCTGGAAGGTAGCTTTCAGCCCTGACATTCTATATTTGTGAATCTAAGATTTTTAAATACAAATGTGCAAAGTTAAACACATTGAGGGCCTCTGATAGATAACATTATACCCTTGAGTGTGGATGACAGGATAATGCAAAAGTGAGAATTCAGGGAAAGAAGGAAAACCTAACATGAATAATGAAAGAGAAACAAAGAACCTGGAATGAAGCATGATTTGTGGGTCTCTACTGCCCTCCTCAGAGAAAAGGGTGGCAGTGGGGCTGCAGGCACATCATTGTGGGGAGAAAGCAGCCTTTTCTGCAGTCAAGATACATTGAACAGGACTGTCCTAGGAAAACAGAAAACAAGCTTCAGTGTGGTTGAGCTAACTATTTCTGAGACAACAACATGCCACCGAGAGTCATATGTACTATATTGAAAACTAATCAAATTATCCTGATAATTATTCAAATCATTGATAAAGCATTTGTTATGCCTCAGCCAAAAGTAAAAGGGACTCTATTTAGAAACATCAGGAAACCTTATTTTTCAGCCTCAGACAAGCTGCCGCACTTTCCTTCCTGGTGACTCTTCCAATAAGTGCATTATTTTTTTACAAAAGCCACTGTTGCCGGCCCACATTGTACTGGGTCATGGACACCGTCCCTGGTGGAATGCTGCCCATAGGTGTATCATCTCCCTGAGTTTCCTTCTCCTCCACAGGGTAAGGGGAGGATGGGCCCTTTCCTCCATCCTGCCTTTGTGTCTGTCCCACTTTTGGAATGAGCTTCCTTCTTAGCCCACCTCTCAGTGCAAATGTAAGTTATTACAAAGACGCACCACTGAAGTGCTGCCTTGTGAAGCCTTCTTCAACCCTTCCTGTCAAAATCAACTTTAGAGAGACTCAGTTCAACTGCTAAATGCAGAGAATTGAATACAAATATTTACCTCCTTTCCAGCACCATGCCCAAACCGAAAAGAAGAAAAAACAGAACAGAAGATAACATGATTGGAGAAATTTTGTTTTCAATAAAAATAAAATACACCTCTGTCAGAGAGTTTAGAGGAAGAAACAGTGATAAGGAAGACATTAAAAAAAAAGGAAGGGTTGTTCTCTATAGGAAAAATACATAAAGAAATTGAGTGTAATGAGTGTAATATTAAGTGGTGGTAGAATGTGAGAATATATCATAATAGGTGCTGAACATTTAAAAATGAAACCAAGAAGCAGCTGTATATATACATATATATTTTAGAGATATGAAATAAATGCAGGAAAATAAAGAGCTAACAGAACTGAAAGTGGTTGCCTTTGGGGAACCAAATATTGATGTTGTTTTTGTTGTATGCCTTTATATTAGATTGTATTAAATTAACTGTCTATAACATCTGAGTACAAAACAAAAATTTCATTTTAAAAGGCAGGTGGAACAGCAACTCGTCACTCCCTTCTAGCCTACCAGACCCTGTGCCATCCTTATCATATTATATCGTGTATTGTAGCGCTGTACTTTGTCTCATGAAATGATCATAAGCTCCTCGAAGGGAAGTGCCATGCCATTTCTTTTCATGTTTCTTTCATGCCTCCTCCCAAGGGCTATTGGAAATGTGAGCATGTATTTTTAAGAGTTGTCCTATTGAGAGTGTACCTGTTATTGCAGGTGTCACTCTCCTACACAGCCTGCACTTTGTGGGGTGTTTCTACATAGCAAATAAATATCCTGCTCAAATCACTTCGTGAAACAGCAGGTAGTATGGTATTAAACTTAGTGTCCAGCCAACATGCCAATGATACTGAAAGAATTAAGATTTGTAAGCCCATAGCGGTCATTTACAACTTGATGTGAATGAGTTGAGTAGGTCTATTTAGATAAGGTGATGTGTGTGTGTGTGTGTGTACTCAAAGTGACAACAAAATAATGAAAGTACTGTATAATAATGTCACCCCCACCTCCAAAAATTCTGAGTCAGTAGTTCTGAGTTAGGACCACAGAATCTATAGATATGTGAAGCTCATTAGAATATTCTAATAATGTCAGGTTTGGGAATTACTACCAGTTTAGAATGTACCACAAAAGAACAATGTGAATAGAAAATGGGATAAAGAAGAGAATTTAGTCCCTAAAAGAAAAACTTTCATTCTATTCCATTTGTCTCGAGGTAATAATCACTGTCACCTGATGCCAATGGCACTGTTTTTTAGTATTTGAATTTAGCTCAGTTAAACTGAAAACAGTTGTCATTTGACAAGGGCCCTATAGCAGGTTTCATAGTTGAACTTAGCAGAGCGGTATCTAATATCAGCACACCCAAACTATCAAGACAAAAAATTTATTTTCAAATCATTAAGAAAACAAGGGTTTTGCTACTACCCTACAGATTTCACAGACATTTTGGGACATGGACACTGTAATTTCCTTCTTAATCCATGAATAATGTCTTTCTTTTAAACAAACTGTTCCTAAAAGTTCTACAATAAAATTTGGAACTTCCAGCCCTAAAACATTGCCCACAACTAATACTTAATAACAGTTCAAAATGAACTCCAGCCTCAGATGTGAGGAGTTATGTGGTCTTATTAAATATTATGCTGTCTCATTACCAAATAGTGACTGCATGGCCAAATAAACATTTGAATAACTGCTCAGTCCCTCTAGCAATCAAACTAACAAAAGTTAAATCAGCAACATAATATTTTTACCTCCCCACATAGCAAATGCTATTTAACCTATAATTCCCTGTGTCAATTACATGCACAAAAATTTATACAAAAGGATTTTTGCTATTAGCAAACAATGTTATTATGCCATAATATGAGGATGGTTAAATGAATGGACAATTATTTAGCCATTATAACCATGTTTTCAAAGACTGTATAAAGACATGGGGAAATAGTCACCATAAAATAATTTTATAAGGCAAGGTATAACAATGTACATAGAGTACCATCAGTTTCATAAAACATACATAAACAATCATATACATACAAATATTACAATGTAGCTATAGAGTAGTATTGCTCAATGATGAGATTATGAACATTTTAAAAATTTTCTTTACATAATCTCACAGTTGTTCAAATGTGGAACCATAAAAATGTGTTATATGATTTTTAATTAGAAAAAAATAAATGTATTAGTGTTGCCTGCTCAGCAACACTCACAATCTCATGGAAAACACTCACCAGGTGAGAAAAAGCAGTTGCTCATGGCAATTGCTATAATTCCAGAGAGACTTGAAGGTCTGATTCAGTTAGGGGGAAAAAATCATTATTCTTTATCTCTCTCTGAGATATTTTTTTATACATTGTCAGAGGTAGGGGTAGAGTGAAATAGGCCACGTGGAATATTAAATCAAGGAGAAATAAGGTCCATTTTAAAAGGGTGTGTTTTGAAATTATTATAAGTGAACTTATTCACAGTGCATTAGGCTTTAGTAATAACGCAGCACCCTTCTCTCCCTCTGTCTCCTAATTCCCCTGCTCTGTCTCCACAGTTCTGAACAGTAAAATAAATCAAATTACTCCAATAGAAAGCATAGTGTTCTCCAAAGAGAGGCCCCTGTGTCCCTCTCTTTATTCTATATTGTGCTTGAATAAAGCACACGAGACCCTCTCATTGAATTGGTCTAAATATAAAGCCTTTGGAAATACCAGGCAGCCTCCCCATCCAAACTCACGTACAATTTCCATTAATGTTAATAAGAGCTATGTGGAGGGATGAGGCAAAACCATCCCCATTATGTTTTATTGCATCGTTATTTTATGAACTGGTCTCTTGGATGATAAATCAGCGCTACTGCAAAACCGTAATTCTTTGGGGAAAACCCTCCCTGAAATTTCCCTTCCTTGTGCTATGTGGATGCTGTCAAAAAGAAAAATCTGAAAGACCAAACACAAGCGGAGGGTTTTTGACCTGCAGTGACTGTGGTACTGTGGATGACACCCCAATAAAATGTCAACTGCCTCCTTCGTAATGAGCAGCAAGGGCAGTTTTGATAAAATGAAAAAAGAAAAACTGCCTGAGGTAATTATTGTATTTTACAAATATCCACTCAGCAGCTGGCAGTTAGATAACTCAGAATCATATCACTCCCCCCATTAGATAAGTCTCAGACACCCAGATGCTTTGGACTCAGTATTTGGCAGAAGTCCAGTTATGGTGACATGGCTCAGCCCTATGGCTGGCCACACTGGAATGGCCTTATTTGTCTTTGCTCTAAGAGGCGGGTGTTCAAGGACCCATGCCTCAGTTCTCTCATCTTTACCATTCCCATATGGGAGATATTTCACTGTGAATGTGTTCTTTTCTTTATATTCCTTTGTATTTCATGCCCAGCCTTACCACTATGCCCCAGATCGAGCAGCTTCCTAAACTTAAAATATCTTCCTTTCTTTCTGCCTCATGCTGCCCCTTTTTTCAAGAATGCATGTACCTAAAATTCTGTTCTGCATTGTTCTCGTCCCTTAAAAGCAAATAACAGTAAACAAAAACTTAATAAAAAAAAATCCAAACAGCATTTAAAATAGTGCATATGTACCATATATATGTAACACATAAAATGTATTCTCTATGTAAGTAGACAACACTTTTACACAAATTGATCATATGAAGGACTTCTTAAAAAAACTTCACAGTACATATCTACTTCCCCTCCTTTCCATCACTCACCTGAGACAAGTGGAGTCCAAATCTTGGCTTTGCCACTTACTAATGATGGGGAATAGTAGGTATTGAGGAGGAGTAACTAACAGTTAATTTAACCTTTCAAAGACTCAGTTTCATCATGTACAAAACTGTGGTTATAGTTACCTTGTGGGGTGTTTATGAAAATTAAGTGAGATGGCATAGATTGAGTGTCTAATACTATCCCTAAAAGATAATAGGTGCTCTGAAAATATTGGTTGTCTTTCCACTTTTCTTGTATCTTCCACTTTGAATTCACTTTTAAACAAATAAAGTGTCTCTGTAGATGAATGTGCCTGTTCTCTGTTGTCAAAAATTAAAAACTCTGTAATTCAATGTAATTTCCTCTTCAGCTTTAGCTGCCAATTAACTTTTAGCCAAAGCTATTGCTCAAATGTTCTAATCTACTCAATTCTTTTTCCTGCAAGACTCCACTTTCTTCTTTTATATGAATGAGGTCCAGTTTTCAATTAAATAATTTTAATCATATCAAAATGTTAAATACATAAATGCACATATCAGTTTAGGAACAAATCATACATCGTGCAGAAAGCATTGCATTAAAACTTAAGAAAATGTGAGACTTACTCAAAGCTCTAACACTTACTAGCTTATATGCTTAGGAATGTAATTTAATATTAATAGGCCTTAGTAAAATTAAATGATTTGTGAGACAATTTTAAATTATGTAATTATTCTGATCTTTAAATAGAGACACATTCAGAATAGACACTATGTTCTATATAATTTTCTTAGTATCAAATTTTGAAGACAGAAACATAAAATACATCTCAAGAAAATGTTTACTAATATTTCTCTCAAGCATGTTTTTAGATAGCTGAAACTGTTATAGAAAAGACATTTAGGTATCCACAGCTAATAGGACTTTATATTTTAGTGAAGAAAAACCATTCTTAAAAATCCCTTGAGAAGATTTGAACTTCCATTTTCTTTACCCAAAATATGTGGTTTAGCAAAAACATTGCCCAATGGAAAAAATATTGGATTAAGGAGCAAATAAGAAAGTACACTGGAGGGAGAGATCCAAAATGGCAGAGTAGATAAGTGCTGTGCCAGCGTTCTTCTGTGAACACATAAAAATTACAACTAAATTATAGAACAATCAATCTGGAAAACCATCTGAAGTATAGCAAAACAGAAGTCCTATAACTAAAAATGTAAAGAAGCCACATCGAGATTGGTAAGAGGGGAGGAGAAGCAAAATGGCCCCACACCTGCATGTGGCAGGTGAGAACCTGAAGGGATATTTTGGCTGCTTTGTTTCCCCCAGAGGAGTGGAGGAGCGAGGAATCCCAGCCCCCCACACCAGGCTCCCCAGGTCAGAGTATTGGTGCCGAGAAGAGACCCCACAACATCTGACTGTGAAAAACAGTGGGGATTCCTACCATTCAGGTGAGCCAGAAGGCTGCAAGAAAGCCAGACATCCTCTTAAACAGCCCGCGTACAGACCCATTTACTCGCAGGTACTCACTTTGGGCTCCCGTGGAGAGACAGTAACTCAGGGGTTGTTGGAGACATACGGGGGGGAGCAGACTGAGGTGTGTGGCTTTTGAGGGACGACTGCAGAACCATCAGCATTTTCCCGGTGAGGAGTTCACCTTCCATGCAGCCGGCAAGAGGGTGCCATCTTTCCTGTGTCGAGCCCGCCCTCTCTAGCTAAATCTGAATCTGATTGGCTTGATGAGCTCTGCTGCTCTGCTCTGCTAACTCACTGGGACCCCACTCCAACCAAATAACTCAAGGCTAGAGGCACTTATTCCATGAGCAGTCAGCCTAGCCCTAATTGCATTCCTTCTTGGGAAACTATCAGAGTCCACAGACCCCAGGTGAGTGGTGATGAGCCTCCGTGTGCTGTGAGATTTTGCTGAATTGCTGCAGACTCAGCACTTGCACCAACCAGAATTTACATTAACTGTGTGACCACAACTCTTCTCACTCTAGTCTACACTCCCTGAGGCCCTGACTCACCCAACTCATGTACCACACAAGATATTATCAGTGGCTAAACCTTAAGGAAACTGGCAGGTGGTAGCAGGCCTTGGAGTGTCCTGGCATTTTGTGAAGCTACCCCAGGCCCGGCACTGGTGGCAGCCATCCTCAGTTCACAATGTGGCCTCTGCCATGCACCTCCAGGTCCAGCACAGGCAGAAAACAACTGTAGATCACTTTGTGGCTCCTATCAGATAGCCCCTGGCCTGTCAAAGGCAGTGGGTGGCATGGGCCTGCACTGAAGCCCCTTCAAGAGGCCCTTGAACAAACATACTTGGAGGTTGGCTTCAGAGCACATCAGAGAACTGCCCATGTGGTCCAATTAGTGGCACACACAGAGGGTGGTCTCAACAGGCACCAGAGCCCACTGGCAAATCCCACTCAATGTGGTAAGCCTCCTGCACAGCAGCTCATAAGCTGTGAACGTGGCCAAACCCCACAGCCAGTCAGCTAAAGGGTCAATTCCACCCACTGACATGCCAAAATCAATCAAGGCTCAACTATAACAGGAGGGCACACACAACCCACACAAGGGACACTTCTGGAGCATCTGGCTCAGGTGACCAGGGAGGCTGTGCCACTGGGCCCCAAAGGATACCTACTACATAAGGTCACCTGGCCAAGACTGAAAGACATAGCAGATTGACCTAATGCATAGAAACAAACACAGAGAGGCTGCCAAAATGAGGAACCAAAGAAATGTGTCCCAAATAAAGAAACAGGAGAAAACTCCAGGAAAAAAACTAAACAAAATGGAGGCAAGAAATCTACAGAGACAGAGTTCAAAACAATGGTTATAAGGATGCTCAAGGAACGTAGTGAGAATTTCAACAAAGAGATAGCAAACATAAAAATGGACATAGAAACCATAAAAAAGAACCAGTCAGTAGTGAAGAATACAATAACTGAAATGAAGAATACACTAGAAGGAATCACCAGCAGACTAGATGAAGCAGAGGATCAAATCAATGATTTGGAAAACAACATAACAGAAAATACCCAATTAGAACAGCAAAAAGAAAAAAAAGGAATCCAAAAAAATGAGGATAGTTTAAGAGACCTCTGGGACAACATCAAGTGTAACGATATTTGCCACATAGGGGTACCAGAAGGAAAAGAGAGAGAGCAAGAGATTGAGAACCTAATTGAACAAATAATGACTGAAAACTTTCCTAACCTGGTGAAGGACATAGACATACAAGTCCAGGAAGTGCAGAGAGTCCCAAAGAGGAAGAACCCAAACAGCCCCACACCTAGAAACATTATAATTAAAATGGTAAAGGTTAAAGACAAAGAGAAAATCCTAAAAGCAGCAAGAGAAAGGCAACTAGCAACTTATAGGGGTGCTCCCATAGGCTGTCAGCTGATTTCTAAATAAAAGTTTGCAGGCCAGAAGGCACTGACACAAAATATTCAATGTGAAGAAAAGAAAGGACCTACAATCAAGATTACTGTACCCAACAACGCTATCATTTAAAAGCGAAGGACAGATAGGGTTTCCCAGACAAGAAAAGCTAAAGGAGTTAATCATCAACAAACCAGTGTCACAAGAAATGTTAGAGGGGCTTCTTTAAGATGGAAAAAGAAAGATCGAAATTATGAATAATAAAATAGCAATAGCTACATATCTATGAACAATTACTTTCAGTGTAAATGGATTAAATGTTCCAATCAAAAGACATAGGAGGGATGAATGGATACGAAAATAAAACCCTTACAAAAGCTTCCTACAGGATACTCATTTCAGATTGAAAGACATACACAGACAGAAAATAAGGGGATGGAAAAAGATATTTCATGAAAATGGAAATGAAATATATATATATATATATATATATATATATATATATATATATATGCACGTAGCAATACTTACATCACACAAAATAGATTTTAAAACAAAGGTTATAAGAAGAGACAATGAAGGAGCGACCCAGTAATCCCACTTCAGGGTATTTATCCGAAGAAACCCAAAATGCTACAAAATGCTACTTCGAGGGGACATGTGCATCCACATGTTAATTTCAGTATTGTTTGCAATGGCCAAGATGTGGAGGCAATCTGGATATCTGTTGATGCATAAATGGATAAAGAGTATTCCATATATATAATGGAATATTGTTAGGCCATGGAACAGAATGGGTTCTTGCCATCTGCAGCTGCATGAATGGACCTGGAGGGTGTTGTGCTGAGTGGAGTATATCAGACAGAGAAAGACAGATGTAGTGTGATTTCACGTATACTTGTATGTGGAATCTAAGAACAAAATTAACATACAACACAGAAACAAACTCATAGATACAGAAAATATTTTGATGGTTGCCAGATGGGAGTGGGGTTGGGGGTGTAGGTGAAAAAAGAAGGGATTAAGAAGTACAAATTGGTTGTTGCAAAGCAGGTATGGAGAGGTAGGATATATAGCATAAGAAATATAGTCAACAGTTATGCAATAACTATGTATGGTTTCAGATCGATACTAGATTTGTTGGGGTGATAGATGGCAGGGGTAGGGGACAGGGTGAAAAAGGTGAAGAGGTTAAAAAGTACAATTGGTAGTTACAAAACAGTCATGCGGATGTAAAATAAAGCATAGGAATGACATGGTAACAACTATTGTATGTATAGTGCCAGGTGGGTAGTACTAGACTAGTCAGGGGGATCACTTCTTAAATTATGTAAATATCTAACCATTATGCTGTACACCTGAAATTAACATAAAATAATAGTTAATATCAACTAAATTTAAAAAGGGGGAAAGTGGGAAGGGGAATAAGAGGTCCAAATTTTCAGGTATAAAACAAATAAGTCACGGGGATGTAATGTACAGTATGGCGAATATAGTCAATAATATTGTGATAGTGTGGTAGAGTGTCAGATGGTTGCTGGATTTATCATGGTGATCAGTTCTTTAAGTACATAAATGTTGAATAACTATGGTGTGCCCCTGAAATTAATATTATATTGTATGTTAGCTATATTTTTAATAAAAATCTTTAAAGAAAAAGAAAGTACACTGGATAAATGCTTGTAGTTAGAATAAAAAGAGCTACATAAAGCTATAGTATGATTTTTACAAGGTCCCTAAATAAACAGTCACATATTTTTACATTCTTAAATAATTTGATATTTTAAAACCTAAATTATTTCTATCTTGAATTATACTATTTTTAATTATTTTAGGCAAATAAATAATTATATTTCATAAAAAAAGATAGTAAAATTAATCCACTTTAGCATTAATTGATGTGTGTTTCTAACAGCAGTGATAAATCATGGCATTAATCCATATTCTCTCTATATCAATGTATTATGTATTTTCATGTGTTGACATAGTTTACTCAGACATTTATTATCCTATCGTGTTCATGTATGTTTGACTTGATATTGAGTACTATAGTCATTTTTCTTTGTTATCGTTGTTGTTAATTATACAAAAATAAAATAAACATAGGGTAAAAGTGCATTTATTTATTTAATTCCTTATGTCAGCTCCCCTAACTTACTAAAAGAGAGCATTTCCAAGTATTATACCTTAAACAGAAGATTTTTATTTGTTTACAACCTAAGTGTCTTCCATGAGTCAATATAATGCTACATGTCCACACAGCCGTTCTTCCCTTTAAACTGAGACCAAAATGTTGTAGTCCTTTAAACAGACCATCCACCAGATAATCTGACTCTCACGACCCTTTTAATGTACAGTTTTCTGGCTAGAGAAGCAAAGGTATCTACCCATCCTATAATACACTTTCACTCAGTGGAACCTATTTATTCAATATGTGACTACTTGCAGGCAGTGAAGTATGTCACTAACTAGAGAATGTTCATAAATACTTAAGAACAATAGATTTTTCTAATATGACACCCTTAACCACATAATTTTATCCTTTTTCAATAATTTTAACTTGTTTTATTTTCTCAAATCCTCCTCTAATACCTTGAAGACAGCTTTGGCAGATTAATTGGAATGAAAAACAGAAAATATCAGACAGTACATCATGTGTTACCAGAATAGGCTCATTTCAAATCTGACTTTCTCTGAGAAAAAAAAGAAGATAAAAATATTGTAAAAGAATGATCCTTTGTCTCAGATATGTATTATCTTAACAATATATCAAGATATATGAAATGTTTCAAATGTAAATGAAATGCTGGCGATGTTAAACTATGTAAATTTTTAACAAAGAAAATCCAGGGAAAATTCATAATCCACCCTAAAATAATGTATTCAGGGTTCCATATGCTACTTCCTATGTTAAATGTCTTTCTTTCACATATGCTAACATCCTGCATTAGTTGCAGGGTATCAAATGCAAGAAGTGAATTGTATCCATTTTCTTCCTCACTTGCTATTAGGAAGTTATAAAGAGCATATCGGAGAATGCTGGCTTAGAGAGCTGAAAACTCAGTTCACCCTTGAATCTGGCATTGACTGACTTCATAATGTTAACCCATCACTTCACATTTCTGTACAATTATAATTTATGCAAAGTTCTATATTTGTAAAACATAATCATTACTTGAAAGAAGTTAAGGACAAACTGGAGAGTTTCTTCCAGATAAAAAAGAAAAGCTTTAATGAAAAACTGCATCGTAACATAATTTTGGGGAAGGCCAAGGGCTCTCAACAACAAGGGAAGACAATCCTAACAAAATCTTTAGCAGCATTCTCAGCACAGATGGCAAACCACAAGAACTTAGTTTGACATAGATCTTGCATGAGAACTTCAGATATGAGTGTTTCCCTCAAGTTCATATTCCCAAACCAAAATTTATGACTGAATGAGCTTTGTTTTTCACAAAATCATGGAACTTTGGAAACTAGAAGTTAATGGAAAATTATGGAAAAGTGGGTTAGGAGAATGATAAACAGCTTACCGTGCACTTACATAGTAGAAATTTCGCAAACTTAATTATCCAACCTCGTATCTCAGTTAGCCCAGTGACTTTCCCTGGTTTTTGTACTGAAAAACCTAGATTTCAAGACACCTGACTTCCTGTTGTTGTTGTTTTTTTCCCCATGTAACCCAGAGGAGTAAGGACCTATATCATTTAAGTGTTGTTGTTAATTTGCATATCAACGTTCGATCCTTTGTGGTTTATGGTTATGTGGCTCCTATCAGGCTCAATGCCTACTTTTCTGCCATTAACAATATCCTGCCCCATTCTTCTCATCCATGCCATCTCCACTTACACACATCACATCCCTGCATGTGCAATCCTAGTTGGGCAGAATATACAAAATAACCAGTAATCTCAATTGAGAAGGAAACTAGCACAATGGCTGAATTTACTGGACCTAATTTTCAGTATTAGAAAATAATGTATTAGATAATAGATAATTAAGTAATAATGGAATTAGAAACCAAAAAAAAGAAGAAGTAGTATTCATTATTTTAAATTTTTTAAACCTATTCCAGTCCATTTTAAATTTATAAGACATTACATCTGAGAACAGAACAAAATAGGTGTGTCCACATAATGAAAAGGGGAAATGAAGGTATCACTGTCAATTTTTACCACTACAAGTTTGTCTTCTTACAGTAACTTTCATATCTTGTTAGAGAAATGCAAACTGAAAGGACTGCTAACAACTGAGTGACAGCAGAACTGGAACCATTGATGTGATAGGTTGAATGATGACCCCCTCAGAATATCCAGGTCCTAAGCCCTGGAAACTGTAAATGTTATTTTATGTGGACAAATGGACTTTGAAGATGTGAATAAAGTAAGGGTCTTGAAATGGGGAAATTATCCTGGATTATCCAAGTGGGCCCTAAATTCACTAACAAATGTCTTTTTTTAGAAAGAGGGCAGAGGTAGACTTGACACAGAGGAAGGCAAATTGACACTTCTGACTTTAAAGGAGAAAAGGGCCAGCACCAAAGAATGCAAAGAATGCAGCTTTAGAGAATGGAAAAGGCAAGAAAACAGAATTTTTCCTAGAACCTCCAAAAGAGCTCTTTGATTTCAGCCCAGGAGCAGTGACTTTAGACTTCTTTCCTCCAGAACTGTGAGAAAATAAAGGTGTGTTTTCTTAAGCAACCAAGTCTGTGGAAATTTGTTACAGCAGCAATAGAAAGCTAATGCAGAACATTCAATTACAGAAGTTTGTAATAATATGACAGGGCTAGGGAGAGGCAAGTGAAAAAGGCCTAAAGTTTTCAGATTGAATAAAAGTAAGACACCAAAATCCATTTTTGGACAACATTAGAGTGATACTGAATGCGATTGGGAACTGAATAAATCTAGTTCCAGTTGACTCCTTTGGACAAAGAAATTAACAACAGAAAAGCAATGGCCCTTGCCATAAAGATATTAGAGTTAAATTTTATTTGAAAATATTTACAATGTTGAGACCATGAAATAAATAAGTCAAAGACATACATATTACAGAAAATATACACCACAATTGAAATGAATAATTTTGTAGAAAAATCATAAAAAACCAGGAAAGAGTATCTGAGTTCTCATAGATTCTGGGCAAATTCTTTGTAAAAACAAACAAGCAAACAAATAGCAGAGCTCTTTTTCATTGAAGTGCTCACCAAAAACAAAACACATGCACAAAATATTAGCAATCATAAAAACAACAGCCATGGCAATAGAGTTCTCTTAATTGGTGATCATATATTACATTGACTGGAATTCCTGCCTCTTTCCAGAATGTTTGTGATATCATTTCGACAGACAATCAAAGGCAAACACGAGGGAAAATGCAAGAAAACTTGGGTTATACGCATGCTTAAGAGAAAGAAATAGGTTTTGATTAAGAAATTTATGAAAAGTCCTCCATATTATTGGCCAATATTGATGATGGATACATTTTGTCTAGGGCTGCTTCTGTGCTAATGAAAATGTTTCAATACTCAATTATCTATGATAATACAGGATTAAGAAGACAGCAGGCCTGACTGAATCACCATTGCTCCTAGAAATGTAGATTTTCATTTTAGTGAAATGACACTTTTCCTCCTCTACCTCCCTATTTACTACCCTTATTTATTAAAATTGTTGGGCAAAGACAATGGCAATCCCAGACTAGACAAAACATACATAATTTTTTCAAGGCTTAAAAGCACTGTCCAAAAAAAGGAATTACTATATAAGCAAAGCTGGAAATTCAGGGAACTAAGCAGATTTCTGAAGTTAGGTATAGTCTAAAAGTATTTTTAATTCTAGATAAATTTAGTTCTTGTTTTCATAGTCCTGCATAGAACTTGGGAGAGAAGACAAAGCGTTGTGCCCTCCAAATGGTGGTTCTAATAGGAGAGCCTCTGTAATAAATCTGAGGTCCCAAAGGGCTGTACCCTCAGAGTAAATGTGAAGCAGAAGTAAACAAGATGATATTACATTTCCAGGAAACAAGGAAAATGACCTTGGTGCAAGAACATGGAGTGGAGTCTGGGAGACGAGTTACATCATCTAAGATCATCTCAAGTCAGTAAGTCAAAGATTCTGCCCAAAGTACCAGCCAAAGACAAGTGTAATATCATCTGCAGAAAATACATCACAAGTCTCATAAAGACACAAAAATATTTTTCCAAGAAAAATGTGTACCTCTTAATTAAAAATCAGAATGCAAAGAAGAAACAATAGACAAAAGAGGGCCTGCAAATATTTTGAATATTGGAATAATCAAGAATAAAATAGTTACCTTACTTGACAGTCCTTAAAAGAGTAAAGAACCAGTTTAAAATAATGCATAGAGAATTTTTTAAAAAAGTAAAATATAACAAAATAGATCCTCTAGAAAGGAAAAGTATACTGGAATTTAAAACTAAGTAGATGAAATGTATATATAGCAGATTAGATATTGCTGAAGAGACAATTAATAAGTTGGAAGGTGGGTTTAGTAGAAAGTTATCCAATTAAGCAACATTAGAAAAACGAAAAGATAAAAAAGAGAATAGAAGTTTAGATACAAAGGTTGAAGAATAAAGGTGTAGCATACATTTAATTGAAGTCTAGATGGAAATAAAACATAAGTTCAACAGAGGCAATATTTGTAAAAATGTTGGATATTAATTTATGTAGACATTGCCCATAGATTCGGAGAAACAAATAAATCTCAAGTAGGATATTTTTAAAGAAATCTACACCAATCTAAAGAACACCAAAGACAACAGGAAAATCTGAAAAACTCCCAAGTAAACAAACATATTACCTTTTAAAAAAGTAATAGATATACAACTATCTTTCCAATAGTTACCCTATAATTTAAGGACAGTCTATTGATCTTTAACATGAGGTAAAGTAATTGCCAACCAAAAGTTTTACAGAAATATTGATTTCAAGAATGAAGCATATAATTTTCAAAAAAGAAAAAAAATTGCCACCAATAGACTCTCACTAAATGAAATTCTCAGAGATATATACCAAGCAGATAGCAAGTCAAACAAGATACAAAGATAAATAAGAAAAAAAACTAAAGGAACATTGAATAAAAAATAATCTAGTGTGAGTTTAATAGCAACAAAATATATTTGAAATACTTGAAAGCAAAAGCATATAATATGGGAAGATACAAACTTATTTAGTGTGTAGTAAGGTGCTTGTTATTAACTTTAGACTCTGATATGTTGACTATGTGTGAGTAATTTTAGGATAACCACTAAGTGGAGGGATAATACGTAAAATCTCCAAACTAGTAGAGAAGAGAAGTAGAATGAGAATAATGAATCTAAAGAAAGTAAAAGAGAGGAAAAAGAATCATAGAATACCTTAGACAAAGAGAAAAGTATATATAATGGGATATAGAGTAAGACTTTATATGGGACTTTAAACAAATCAGTATTACATTAATATAAGCAGACTAAATCCTTCACCTGAAAGACAAAGGTTGTCTAGGTTGTCTGAGTAGAATTTAAAAATCCAACAAAATGCTGTCATGAGAGACACAGTTAAAACTTAAGAAATAAGAAGCATGAAAATAAAAGGACAGAAAAATATATGCCAGGCAAATTATAAGCAAAAGAATATTAGTGCAGCGATTGGTACGTTGTTACAAGATAAAAGTATATCAAAAAGGAATAAGCATTACTATAGGTAAAGATAGTCACTGAGTAATAAAAATGTTCAATTCATCAGAAAGATAGAACAATTATAAATATGTATATACTTAATAATGTGCCCTAAAAGTATTTAGAGAAAAAAATTGATACGTCCGAAAAGAAATGGACGAACCCACAATCATGGTAAATGGTATAATTTAACACACTTCCCTCAGTAATTGGTAAAATAGGCAGAAAAAAATCAATAAGGATGTAGATTTGGAAAACCCAATCACCTAACTTGATTCAATAAAACTTATATGGGAGGAAATATTTGCTACACATAAATTAATGATGAATTAATTACCATATTATTTAAAGAACTTCTACAAAAATTTTTTTAGAGAAAGAAAGATAATACAATAGAAAAAAAAAAAGGCAAAAACCTTGAAGAATTGCCTTACAAAAGTGGTTGTTGCAATGGTGTCTCCACAGAAGCGATTCTAATATCTGCTATGGGCATTGCTTCTGTTGGCGGACTCCAATCCAGGTTCTCTGGCCTCCCTGGAGAGTCTGTGAACCTAATGTTCTCTAATAAATTCCTTTTGTGCTTAAACTAGCCAAAGTAGATGTCTGTTTTGTTTTTGTTTGTTTGAATACAAACTCTGAATGGCACAAATGCCAACGTGTGGCCTGCATAGCAAAGCTTAGGCATCACTGACTCTCTATAAATGGACACACCTTAAGTTCTACCAGGCGACCACTGGCTGATCATCTCCTTTCCGAGTGCCAGCAGGTACTAGTTCTACTGTTTTCTTATTTTGTTTGATCTGACTCCCCGCTTGTCACTCTTTCTGACATTAGTGCTCCTGTATCTCCAGCATGCCAACAAATTCAGAGTTGAGTAGCTTCACAAGTCACTTTGTGGAGGCCTTAACCCCTGTTTAAGCAGTCTGTATTTTCTAAAACACACTGACCAGCCTTCATGGTGGCAGAGAGGCATCAAAGTGTGAGAAAAGGAATTGTTAAGAGCTATCAGAGACCATTGCAAAATAGAAAAACATCTAGGAGACCACATCTTTCCCACAGTATTATATTTCTATTTCCTGAAAAATTAGAACCATAAGAATCATTCTCTTCCTAGCCTCTTTTCACTAATAATGCTTTCTGCCCAGATACAAACTTGACCTCTTAACCCAAAATTCATGTTTCCCGGAAACACTATGATTGGCTATAATTCTAGAATGATTTGCCAACAAATCCCATCCTCTACACTTTGGCCCTGCCTACTGTGTTCAACAAAGAAAGCTCATTGACTACTGTTCTCTAAAAATGATGAAATGATAGTTTAAACATAGTAGTCCAATTGACCCACCAGAATAAGCAAGTCCTAATTAAAGAGCTAGGTAGGCAGAACTAAATACACATACTCTAGCCCCCTCACATCTTTCCGATCTCCAAGGCTATGGAGGCCCCTTGTCTCCAACCACATAAAGTATTGCCCCAGCCTCCTTCTATTCATCTTCCATCACACATACTATGAACTCTGTTCCATATTCCTTCAGGGTGCTGCCCTAGTCTCTGTCAGCTAATTCAAATCATGATATACGCATTAACTTTCCACTATACATATGACATATCCATTCTGGGAGCTTTGATGTTAAGCAAGATGTATTTTCTGTGTCATCTCTGTTCTATGTTCAGGAAACTCTCTGGCAGATTCAGCCCCACTGGACAAAAGCAGGCTGTTATTATACCTCTGGTCCTGAATCAAGTGAGTGAGCAAAAATCTTGTTTCCTCAGTTCAACTTTCTAGGTATAGTACTGGTTAGCAGAAGAGGTAAAACAATGTGACATCACAGGTACATGGTGGTTTTGACCTGGTCTGTGAGGGACAGTGGGTATTTATATAGATTCAAGTTCCACATTTGGATTCTGAGTGCATACTTGCATTATGCACACACCAGGATTCTTTCCTTCATGACTGCCCCCTTTGTCTAATGTACAAATCCTTCCCAAACACCAGCTTGGACCTCTGCTCTGGTGGGTTTCAAGAAAACATTTGAAACTCCACCTCTAATTAATGTTTGCATATGGTTTTCCTCATTTTAGTGGCATTAACACAAGGAAGATTCCTGTTGCCCTGGAGATAGGCCTAGGGTTCTGCCCAGTGCAGTCACTACGGGAAATCATCATCTCACTAAATGCATCCTGTGGTTTTAGATTCATAAAATGCTGTGATAAATAGAATGGAAATATTCTACCCTTGGTACCTGGTTTCTCTCTTTGTTTCTGTTGTTGATGTTCATATTGTGTGTCTTTGCTTTTGTTATTATTTTGTTTTGTTTTTTCTACTTTCTATTTTTCTTCAAGGTGGGACTGAAAGAACCATATAGTTTCCCTGAATTCATTAATGAGCTTTTAACTTTTTTTTTATTTCTGCTAGCTAATCATTGTGCTTTTCATTCCCTCTACAAAATATATTCCCCTTCTGAATTTCACTTTTGATCAATTCCCCCAATTCAACACGCCTCAGTTTCAGAAAGTGTCTTTTTATTCCTTATTGTTTTTCCATAAAAAGAGTGTATTGTGGTTTTTATCTGCACATCCTTGCTTCATATTTTTTCACAAGATTATTTTGCTACATTACTTCAATAGTAAATGAAAAAATATATATCCTATTATTGTAATCCCTTCATTAAACGATGCAAAATATCAATACCCCAATTCATCCTTCCAAAACACAGTCTACTCTTAACAAGCCCTATGTGTTTCAGTGGGAAGCAATACGTTTTAAACCCCATCGACATGACCTACTCCTGTTTCTTGTTTCTAAATGTGTCACGCTCATTTCCATGTTTCCCAATGTAATTTTTATTGCTGAATCAGAATAAATTCAAGCTTTCTTGCTATTTTGTGGCTTTAGTATAATTCCTACTTGGGGATAGTCTCTGGGTAGGAACAAAAATATCCCGCAGGTTAAACACGTTGGCTTCTCTAATTAGCGTTTTACTCGGTTTTTACACACATGTTGGAATCTTCGGGACTCAAATAAATAGCAGCATTTTTTTCCCCTATCCAGGATCTGCACAAATGGTAAACTAAGACAAAGAAGTGGTAAATGAAAGAACAAAATACTGTATCTACAAAAATCAAATGCATTATGGATTGTAAGGCATTTTGCAATTTCAGAAATGATGACTATGAGCAGTAGTACCTCATAGTTGTTGAAATGCGCTAGGATCTGTATTCCTGATAAAGGATAGGATGTAGAATATGATTTCTACCTTTGGGAAGGTGTCCTTACTAATAATAAATCACGGAATCAGACTGCCACACAGTCACAGGGACGTTGGCCTGGAGCAGGCCTTCCCCAGCACAGAAAAGACTTCTGCATCAAGGAGCAGAAAACATTCACACCTTACCAGCAATCTACTCCTTAGAATAGAATGCAAGAGGAGGAGGCTGGGCTCTGCATGTCCATTTCTCCTTCCAGTCTCAACAATCTAGCTCTCCCTGCCCCCTTGCCCCAGGCAAAGAAGGACCGAAGTGCAAAGAGAGGCCAGGAATGTTCCAGCAAGAGTAGCTTCTTCCATATGGAAGAAAATATCAGGAATGAGGAATAAACATACCCTCCCTGTCCCACCATACATCCCCTTCCAAAAAAAAATAAAAATAATCCTGTAACTTTCCACATGAACTGCCGCCAAAGAAGCTCAACTACAAGGCATACACAAACCAAACAAGCCCCGTAAAGAAGTCTTGAGGTTGCAGTGACCAGAGAGATTGTTATTTAGAGGCATGACTCCAACTCCCCATAGAAATCTATGAAAGGCAGTTACCCTGACCTCACCCCCCAAAAGGGGCAGAAATTACAACCACCTTCCCTGATTATTGTGCTTTTGCCACACCACAATCTTGGTCCCAATTCTCTCTATAAACTTTCATTTCCAGACAACCACATGATATTTCACAATATTATTAAATTTGGTCTCATAGAGGACTACCACAATTTTACAGGCTGAGTACCCAAAGTATAAGTTACTATATTAGTGCACAAAAGGAGCCATGATGATTTCCTTACAGAAAACATAAGGAGCGCCAAACACTTTATGCAAAATTCCTCCATATTTTACATGTCTTTCTGTATTCCCATTTAAAAAAAAAATGCTTCTCTGCATGTTGTAGTCTTTTGATTGACTAAAAAACTACATGTCATTTGATTACACAATAAGCATCTCCTATGACATTAGAAACTCAATTACATTACAAATACTTTTTATCATTTTGTGTCAGTTTTCCTATTTTAGTGTCAACATAGATATATAGCTTCTATAACATACTCATCTGTTCCAATTAGCTATAATTTTTATCTTTCTGATGCTTAAATTTTACAGCTTGGCCACTAACAGACTTCTTTTTATACTGGCTACTTTGTCCTTTTCCATGCAACTCCAAATAGCTCTGAAAATATCTGTGCTTTCTTGCAATAGGATATTTCATTCCATATTTATTTGTTCTGCCCGAAGATAGGATATTAGCTGCTCTCCCAGGAGTTCTGGTTGCCTTAATAAATGATATTTGTGCTCAAAAACTGAGGGTCAAGAGTGGCATGAAAATAATGTTCATTGAGTACCTGCAGTACACAGAGTAACTCCAAAAAATGATAGGAGGAATATTTCCTTTAGGTTATGAGTTGACATTGACATTTTCAATTAACCTCTATCTTCACTTAGTTGGATTTTTTACTTAACTTGTTCTAATATAAAAGCTTGATAATCCTATTGTTCTGTCCTTTGACTACCACTTTTCTCCTGCTTTGCACACTAATCTTAATGTGCCATTCTATATACTGTGTCCTGCCAAGCCCCCTTTTCATTAAAAAGTATACATTTTCCCATTTCTCAGCCAGTGCATCCCTGGAATTGACTCCAAAGTATACAGGTCAAGATAATTCTGTGTCCGTATCATCTGAAAACATTTCTCTCAATTTAGAAAAGAAAATGACAATTTAACCCAGGGGACACCAGATAATTTGAAAACTAAAGTGCCTAATACAGTGCGGGGGACTTGCTCTATTCACTTAATAAAAGACAGTATTGAAAAATAGAATATACTACAATACCCACTCTCAGAGTTTTCTTCTTGCTGCTCCACTGACTTTCCCTTCTTTTTTTCCTACTTTTGTTACTTTATCATTGGCATTTTGACTACTGGGGTCAGCCCAGGCACAAATTCCAAATTTGCCTTTTATTTAGATATCTGCCATTTCCATTACAAGCAATTTCAGTATTTTTAAAGCATGCCAGAAGTTTTCTTTCTAGGTGTGTGCAAGCAAAAAGAATTCAGAATGTAGAGAAGTAAAAAATCATAGTGTAAACATATAAAATTTTTAATGGACTAAGACATGCCAAATCTAGGGTTACCGAGTACTTGCTGCAGAAACAAAACATACAGTCATCTCAGAAAAATTAAAACTATTGAAATATAACCTAATTTATCAGGAAAGACATCTACATATCCTGAATTGTAACATCAGATAAAGAAGTGCGATGTTCCCTCTTAAGTAAACACTGACATCTCTGAAAGCTAATTAATTTTATACCAAGTAACTTGAATATATTTAGGAAAATCATAGCACCTCAAGGTCAGAATATATTATTGTACAGAAAGCGATTTGGTGGGCACGTTTCAAAACAGAGACATTTGGGTCCAAGCCTCCCCTTGGTGTGGAAATGGTCCAACGTTATGAGTTGGGGCTGAAAGAAGGGTGTTTCATGTCAGGTATGTTTTCTCACATGTGCTAATTGTTCAGTGGCCTCTGCCCTGGGAGATGCCATTAACTCAGTTCAGCATGCATTCCACATTATGACGGATGTGATGACCGGGACGCGTTCCAGAGTTATGTACAAGTATGAGTTGTGTGATGATTAGCATTTAACTCTTTCTCTTCAGCTTCTGCTTATCAGCAGTGCAAAGCTGATTGGCTCCTGTGATCTCTCCTCTGCAATGCTGGCACCCTCTATTTTGGGGGCTGTTCTTCTCTCATTCAGCTCTATCACTCCTAACATGGTCTGTGTGTAGGAAGGCTCAGTGTATGCAGCAGCTACTCTAAAACTGTAAAGCTTGCCACTTTGAGAAAAGGTAATGCATTAGGGATTTCAGACTCCTGCCACCTAGTGGTGAAACCTGTTGTCTGCATGCATAAGTATGTACGAGGTATCCATCCTTGTATTTCACAGCGGTGTCTCTGCTTAAATAGAGTTAGGTGTTAAAGTCAGCATATCAAGCAAAAACTGGGTATAGTCCAAATGACCCTTTAAAAATCCCTATTAGCATCTTTAAATCTTCAGGACAGGAGCCCTTGAACTCTTAAAAGAGCATGATTGATTGTGTTTGTTTCTGCATTTTGGATTAGTCCTTTTTCTCATGGAAAGTGGAGACCAAGAGATGTAGTTTGAAGAAGAGAAAAGCAAGGAAATAAAAATAAAAAAAGGATTCTCCTCCTATTTAATTGAATGCAATTAGGTTAAAAGGGCATACGATGCTATTTAAAACTAGACTTCATTTATTTGACAGATGTTTACTGATCACTTTTTAGGTTCTGGGGCTACACTGCTAAACCAAACATGAAACTTATATTGTATAATGGCAATTATAATTCATGGATTCCTAGTTTTATTAAAAGAGGGTGTTTTTTTCATTTTTATTGTGTGTTTTTTTCAGCTTGTTGCAGAAAGGAGATGAGGTAGAAATATTATTTTGCAATCTTTAAGAAGACATTTGTGTTGTGTCTGGTTTTTTGTTTTGTTTTAATGCATTGCCATGCTGAGTAGGAAAGCAGCCCAGCTTATTGGGTTATATTAGCAGACTGCATTCATTGCACACTGTAGGTATCCATGAGCACTCACTGATTTTACTGTACTCAACTACCAACTCTTCACATAAACGCACATTCACATACAGGCACCCACCATGTAGGACTTGTCTGGGCAAATAAAGGGAGTCTAATGTAAATTCTAGATGGAATAAAATTAGTATATTGTCTCTTGACTAAATTTTTATATTACTTACAATCCTTTTCCATAATTTCTAACATCTATGCAGGTTGCCAAATCATAGAAAACAATGATTACCTGAGTTCTTATTAATAGAATACCAGTCCTCATGGTCTCTCTTCTTTAATGAAAAAAAAAAAAGATACTATATTTTTAGTATCAGAATTCATCTAACCCATCATCCATTTCTAAAATTGCTCTGAGACCTGCTTCCTGGGCAGAGGCTTTCGCAGCTCAGTGTGAATAACACAGCAACTCTCATTTATTATATTCTCTGAGGTTCACTACACATGCCCCTTCTTTATCAGAATAGTAACCATTTCTCTCATAAAATTCTTATGGTCCTTGTCCATTTCTGCCTGGATTGCTTTTGACAGCAATATGTGCCCTGCTCGGCTGCCATATCCTATGCCTATACCACACCCAGAGTTTGAATGACCATGCTGAACAAATACAAGCCTGCCTTTCTTTCATAACTGCCTTTCATTCGGTAATGGGATAGGTAGTAAAAGCACCGTAGCTCATAAAGAATATTTAGGACTCCCACTGAGACAAAACA
Source organism: Rhinolophus sinicus (assembly GCF_036562045.2). Classification (NCBI taxonomy): domain Eukaryota; kingdom Metazoa; phylum Chordata; class Mammalia; order Chiroptera; family Rhinolophidae; genus Rhinolophus; species Rhinolophus sinicus. The sequence continues at coordinate 56,692,519 of NC_133756.1, read as the reverse complement.
TTTCTGATAGGAACATGTTTTGCATTCTCTCCACTTAGCCCATGAATTACTACTAAATACATTCTGTGTAACTAAAGTAATCGATTTACAAAACAGCTTTCATGTAGCACATACAAACTCACTCTTTTGCGAAATATGAAAGATTTTCAAATGCAACAGTTTGGTGAAGCAGAGAGCCTGCTGAGTTGAAAAGCAAATACAGCTATCTGATTAATTGATTTTGACCTCATAAATATTATACTTTGGGGGCTCTAATGGAACTTCCTGAGGGTAAATTGTATGGTTCACCTCATTCATTTATATCTCTAGCTGACAGATGTACATTATAAAATGTCACTGAATATGCTGGCAATAAATGAGGTGGAACATTAGCATCTTGATTCTGTGGTGGGATTTTTATGGAACACTTTTGTTAAATGATTCTAACAGTAGCAAAATATTAAAATATTGTTCACTGTACATTGTGCTTTCTATTTTAATCCGTCCCCCCAGCAATTCACATTGATCTTCTTATAAGTAAAATTTCTGCCTTTATAAAGCAGGTTTCTTTTTTATTTTGTGCTCTCTCTAACATATAATGAATAATTGTCGACTATACATAGGAAAAAGTTTTGGGCATTCTGTTATTGTGCTATTAATATTCTTTATACAAACAAAGACTATGATGTAAAATTTCAAACTTCAATATGAGGCAAAAGTCAAGAAATAGATCATAAACTGATAGTCTTGCTTAGAATTTAAAATTTCAGTCTCATGACAATTTTGAAGAAGTTATTTCATTTAAAGAAACATTTGTAAATGCTAAAAAATCTAGATAACGGAAACAAAAACAAAGCAATTTTACACAAGAACATAACATATCTTAACTCAATAATATATTCTATGTTATTTTACTAACATCTCCCTCAGAAAAATGTATTTCACATGCTCTGTGAGCCTATAAAGCATGCAAATTTCAGTGAGCATTAATCTTGCAATGAAAGGACGATTATTTTAAAGACAACTTAGCTTTTGGAAAAGGCTAAAAAGGGAACTAGCATATCTGCCAAATGGAGCAATTTAATAACCTACTTGAGGTGCCATTATTCTCTTTTGTTTGGGTTCCTGGAACTCAGGGAAATAAAAGAAAATTTATTTTCCAAAAGTTAAGATAGAAAAGCATTTAATTCTTTTAATGAGTAGAAGATTTGTGGATTTGAATATTAAAGATAAAATTTCTGATTGGCAACATGGTTATTCTTATAAAGACTGAATTTTATTTTGTTATAGTTACCTATATATTATTTCATAATTTTTACAAATCTGGAAGGCAAACATATTTAACCTATTCTTCAAACAAGAGGTGGAAATATAGGAAAGTTATGAAACTGGAATATGGTTTAAAGAAATCAGTGGTTGAGCTACTTATTATCAAACTGCAGGATCTAATTCATTCAAATGGATGTGTTCAGTCTTTTATGTTAACTGATGGCTACCTAAATAAGTTGGTGCAACCTACCAGTAGCAATGCAAATCATTTCTAATAGCATTGATGTATTTACATTGTAAGATCCTCAGTGAAAAGAAAATGGAAAAGCATGTAGTGTTGGCCACAATAGAAAAAAAGAACTACATCTGTTATAAATACAAATACATGTGACGAAGCTCTCAGAACCTGCTAATGCAAAGGATTAAAATGTAACTAAAATTTATGATGTGGATATATTTGCAGACTTCCTCGATTATTAAAGCACTTCCTTCAGATCTTCACTTCTGTCCCTTCTGCAGGGCAATCTTCCTTGATCCTCCGTTTTCTTTATGTCACTGTTATCTGTTTTTTTTCCCCATTTGTGCTTTTATATTCATGAGTGTAACTACTTCATTAAGGTCTACCTTTCCTACTAGACTGTTAGGCTATGAAAGAACTGACTAAGCCTGTTTAGTGTATTCCTAGAGTGCTGAGCTAATCTGTTGAAAATTTAAATTTGCATTACATTTAAGTAAAAATTCTGATTCCTTTTAGATATTTGTGAATATAAATCATGTACTCTATAATTATATTAGGTTTTAATTTGTTAGAAATAGCTCTACATTTCCATTCCTATAAATGATGAATTTCAGGTAGGAAAAAAAGCTTTAGATATGGGACATTTTTATTTTTATGGAATTCTATTTCACCGATATGTTCATTTTTTATGGAGCTTTGCCTGATTTCTCTGATAACATATAATCATCATTTTAAAAAATGTATTTATATTTTGACTTCATTCATTTTAAAGCTTTTAGGTAAAAAGTACAATTGATATATTTGATAAAAATCAGCAAACTGATTATTTGGCAAATTGACTTTCAATTAACTGATTTGAGGCAAATTAACTTGCTTCTTATTTCAAGTGTCTAGCACAAATCCTAGTAAACTAAGTGTGTTTGGCTTTATTTAGACTTGCAATCTGTAAAGTTATAGATCATCAATAATTTTATAACGTAGGAGAGATTCTTGTCAAGCTCCTTTGGATAGGTATGAGTCACTTTAAAAAGATCTACTAACCTTCCTTAATCTCTCCATTTGAAAAGACCCTGCATCTCTCTTGCTAATTTGGGGAGAGGGTGTGGATTACATAATGTATATGCAGGCCTTTTGTAATGTGTAATATACCATAAAAAATATAAAGCAGTCCCCAAAAACTCAATCTGAAGGGTTGTTTTGTATGACCAATCTGTCTTTGTAAAATTTTCCCACACTTGAGTTATCTGGAAATCTGAATGGCACATTCATTCTTCAGGGCTTTTGGAGCTAATCAACCAGAGGTCCAAGGTTATAACAGTTTCATAGTTATCCAGGGCTTTTGTCAAGTCCCCCTGTTTTTGAAAAGGAAACATAGTATTTCTTTCTTGAATTCCTCTAGGATTGTAATCCACAGAAGTTATGCACTGCAATGCAGGACTAGCCGATTTGCAGTCAGGAGAGATCAATTTGTCAAGCATTAGGACTTTTTAGCACAAAATTCATTAGAGTAGTTGAGGGTCAAGGGGTAAAAGAGGGTGTTTCTTCTACATTCCTACATTTTAGAATTTACAAGGAGAAGAAAAGGCATCTGCGGATTCTTCTCTGTGAATCTGCAGATGCCTTGCTTTCTCTTTCTTAGGCCTCTTACTTGGTCTAGAGATTGAGCTGTTTTTAAACAGCAAGAGAGCAGTTATTTTACCTTGAAATTTGGCAATGAACTAAGAGGTGTCCCAATTCCTTGAGAAGAGGTGGCTATCAGTCGAGGCTTTGTGGCCCAATGACTAGAAAATCGTCAATTTAGTACATTTAATCTCCATTTTACAAGTGAAAACAAATTAAGTTCAGTGAGTTTAAGTTATTGGTCAATGGTTGAACAGCTAGTAAATGTTGGAGCTGGGATGCGGCCCCAGGACTACTCATTCATATGTGGTTTAGAAGGCTGTGGCCCAACCCCTTGGAGGAGATAGGTGCTGGTAGCCTCCCTCAAAAACTCTTTTCCCTTCAAAAACAACAATTTCTCAACCATTCAGTCACATGTAATTTACCTCAACACACTTCTAAATTATTATTTTCTATTAATTGCTACTCATAAAAGGTAAAATTTACTTTTCCTTTCGGTACAATACCAAGAGACATATGCTAAAATCAAATGTCAGTTATAAACCTAACTCATGATTTTTGAAAGCCAGAGGTCATCCAGCTCCATGTTTTGATTTCCACTGTGACCTACTAAGTCAGATGGAAGGGGAAGCAAGGAAGAAAAAAGAATGGTTTTACATCCCAATGACGCTAAGAGTTCTACAGCCACTCCCCCCCCCCCCCCCAAAGTTCTTCACTTGCCTAGACCGTTTTTTGCCAATTTTCTGAGGCTCTACACCAAATTTTTGAAATCCTCTAACTCTTGGACTTCTTCCTGCTTGTTCAGTTCTACTTATTAGCTCTGTGTCCTTAGGCCTCTGGTGCCTCATGTGTAAAATGAGAAAAATAACATTACATAATTTTTAGGATTGTTGTAAGGCTTAACTGTGATGAGATAATAGTGAATGGCATTTAGAAAAAAACAAAGTAAAAGCTACTAATATTATTGTCATTACTAATAACTTATTATACTCCATCAAAAGAAAAAGTAGACAGAAGAGGGATATGAGACAAAAGAAAGGAAAAAGAAATCTGTGTGGGTTTGGAAATAAGAGGCAGAAAATAAAAGATAATATTTGCTGTGGTAGATGTTGCCCCTTTCTAATCTCATTTCCCACCTTTCTGTTCTTTGTTCCCTACACTCTAGCCATACCTATCTGCCTGCCTTTTCCAAATATACCTTGCTTTCTAATAGCATTAATCTTTTGTATATTCCATTCCTTCTCCTTAAAACAATATAATTGTTCAACTTTTGATACACGGAATAATTATTGACAGGCTTGACAAAGTTTATACAGACGTATAATAATTTATGTGCACATTTTCTCTGCTTTACTAGATTTTAGTCCTTTAAGGAAATAGTTACACTGGTTTCTGTATCCTCTATGGCACCTACAAATATTTATTGAATTGAATCAAATTTCCACAGTCTTGCTTTATTTATTTCTGTGGAGAAGCAACTAACCAGTATATCACAGATTTCCAAAATTTTTCTTAGAATTAAAAGTAAATACAATCTTTTTTGCATCTGTTTGCCCAATTTTTATTTGCCCATGTAATTGTTTTAGAATAAGACAGGGTACTTCCTATTTATTGTAATGGAAAACTCAGTTTTCAATCCTGGATGCATTTTAGAATCATGTAGAAAACTTAAAAAACAAAACAAAACAAAACTGATGCCCAATACATACCTGAGAATAAATAAATCAGAATCTGTCTTAGTGAATGTTTGGAGCTGGTGGAAGATAGGAAGACTGGTTTGTTATTTAGTTTGTTTTTTAAGTTTCACAGGTCATTTTAATATTAAGCCAGAGTTGAAACACTGGTTTGAGTCCATGATCTTTTGGTTGGATTAGAAATAGGTAACCAAGTATCACCAATCTGTGTTGCAGATCATCTGAAAGCCACGCAATGGCTTTAAGCTCCCCCAGAGAATGACTTGGAGCCTATCCCATCAGAGTGAGGCAGAATGGTAGAGCCAATAGGCGACACTGATGTGATTAACAATTTGTAGGCTTTATGGTCAATGACACATTTCCTCCAGACATAAAATTTACCACTGAAACCAGAGTAAGTGGCTTGAGGGACAAATCCCTTTAAGCCAAGTGATGATTAACAGTGTGGTATAAAGAGCTCGGCTTTGAGGTCAAACAAAACAGAAATTGAAGTCGAGGCTGATCACTTATTTACTATGGGCAAGTCTCTTGGCCTATGAAAACCTTGATTTTTTTACCTATAAAATGAAAACAATAATACTAACAACCTTAAAGAGTGACTGTGATGATTAAGAGAGCATATATATATATATATATATATATATATATATATATATATATATATATAAAACTTGGTTGCCAAGTTCTAGCACATTAATTCCCTAAAACTCTGGCTATGGCCTCTAAGAATGATCTTCCTTCCAATCCTAAAACATACTAGATGATTCTCATGAAATACATTGACTCAGGGCTACAGTGACATCATGCTGACCTTATCCTATAAAAGCAACAAATCATTGCTTGCTATTCGTGAGTTTCATCTTTGAATTCTAGTTTTATCTGTTAGCCAGAAACTTGTATGTTTATAGGTTGCCCTTTAAAAGACACAGAATTACTCATGTCCTTAAAAATCCTGGACTTGCTTCAGCCAGAAACTTTGAGATTCACTCTTTCATACCCGCACACCCGTCTTCATTTCCAGTCTTTCATCTCTTATATATGACACCTCTGGCAGGATGCCTGGAAGGAAACTCATGACCCATAAAGTTAACTTACCTCAGGAGTAGTAGACAAACAGGCTTAATTTAACCCAGAAGACACCAAGAAATAATAACTTGGAAATGGAGACCAGGCTGAGCTAATATCAGACAGACTGGAGAGCTATCGTTTATAGTAGGGTGTACAGCATTCAGGCACAGATTAGCTCACTTCGAAGGCAGTGAGCCAGGAGCCAGGTTTCAATGTTAATTATAAGATAACTGGTAGGACTCCGCTCTGCATATTCCAAGGAATATGGTCAGCTGAAAGAGTGCATTTCCCTCTTGCTCCCGCATAAGCCACCATGAGCAAATATGTGACTCAAACAAAGGTAATATAATATGTTCAGCTGTACTTCCAACCCCTTGCCACTAACGCCCCCCAAAAGAGAAAATCGTAAAATTTTATCACCCTTACGTAAGTTTTTATCCTTAATTACCTCCAATCCGGGACAATTATTTTGGTGTGTGTGAGTACATGTGAATGCATTTTTAACAATGTAGGGAGGAAGTCAGGTACTTTCTCAAACACTGTGTTCCAGTGACTGATTTCTGCTGCCCGATTTAACACATCTAAAACAGAAAATGAGAAAATTAAGAAATGTGAGTAAAGAGAAACCACAGAATCTTGTGTGACTATCAGGCTGTCTTTTTCAAGTCTTTGCATGTCACAAACCTGCATTCACTCCAAAGGTAGAAGGGGATTACTGTTGGGAAGAACCATTTTGGAATTTTACTTTGTTAGTTTAACATCCAGAATCAATGTCTAGCAATAAGTACTATCATACTTGACCTATTGCTTTCTTTCTCCTTCCTCTTTGAACACCCTGGTGCAATAATTGAGTACTCTTCCATTTTCTTCTTGCTTCTAAATAGTCCCATAGACAGTAGAGAAGCAATGTGGCAGACACAACCACTTTGAAGGGAAAGTCTCCTTTCCTGCACCAAAGGGGGCGGCCATGGGGCCAGAGAAAGACAAGGAAGAGGAGGACACACAATTTCCCTTTTCTATTGTTAACTACAATTAACTATAATTTTTCAGAAACAGTCATTTCTCTTTTCAATAGTTTCCGTGGGCCTAAGATGAAGCATAGCCCATTAATATATAACATGTTTCACTTGTGAGTTGCAATTATAAGAAGAGGTACAGAATAGTCATTCATTCATTTATGTAACAAATATTTACTCAGTCCCTGCTATGTGCCAAGGATTCTGCTAGATGCTAGCAATGTAAAGAACATGGAGACCCCCAAAGTGTTTATAGTTCATAACAGTACATAAGATACGCATAAAATGATTTCAACATCATGTGATATTTTTATAGTGCTGTGGCCTTATGTACAATTTCATGAGAATCACAGTAAAGTACAAGAGAATGTAAGACTCTTACTTACATGTTACGTACATGTGTACTGTTATTTCAAATATAAAAGTTAAATATATTGAGCACTTGAACTGAGATTTGAAATAGAATAGGAGGTTGCCAGATGGAAAAAGGGGGAGGTATTGTGGCCCAAGAAAGAATATGAGAAAGAGTAGATGAGCGTATTGCAGTGGCAGCAAGATAAAACTTGAGGGTGAAAAAAGGTTAGGCTAACAGCAGAGACAGGGACCAGGATTTGGATGTTCTCTTGATGATGAAGCGTCACATGATAATTTGGAGCAGGAAAATAATAAAGGCAAATTCAATGTTAGATATGCTCAGCTGGAAGCGGAGGAGGGTGTGGAGTGGAGGGGAGCAGAATGGAGGCAGGGAGGCTCTTGCCTTGGTCCAGATGGGAGGCTGATAGCAGTGCCATTGGAGACGGAGACGAGAGTAGGAATACGAAAGAACTCAGAAATACAAGAACCATTTGGTTATTAGGAGAAAAGTGTTTTGATTTGGGCAAACTTAAGAGAAGCATATTAATATGAGAAAACTCACAAACTCATCAACTATATATATTTAAATATTAAATTACCTCATCATTTTATGAAGACTTTTCCAAAGGGTATTTGGGTTGAGGGAAACAGAATAAAGGGAGGTGCAAAAACGTATGGATAGTTGGAGTCTCTCCTTTTCTCCTGGGTAGCCCCTAAAATCCCTTATGACAGAATTGTTTGTGGGTGGGAAGGTACAAGCAAAACAGGTGGCTCAAAGGCATCACTTTGTACAAACAAGCTCTCTTCTTTCTCCACATACTTTATAAAAATTATAATCAAGTGTAGGAGTCTCTCTTTTAAGAAAGAAGTTGTCAGCAAACTGGCAAACATTGTAAATTATAATACACTCAAAATTTAGCCACCGTGTATTTATGAGTACCTACCATGTGCCAATAATCTTCTAGGCCTTGTGCAAAGGAAAACAAGCTATTATGATTAAAACATAAAGTAGATACTGGAATTCAAAGCAAAATATAGCAGTTGATAGATCTTGAATAGAACTTGTATCACATGAAGAATCCCTCCAGGTACTGATAGGCTTGTTAAAATTTTCTACCATCAGGGCTGTGCTTCATTAAACCAAGATGCCTTCTTCATAGCCTACCCATAGAACATACGTTTCCGTTCCCAAAATAGTCATCATTCTTCCTAGAACCTAAATACAGTACATGTGAATGTATTTTTAACAAAGTAGGGAGGAAATCAGGTACTTTCTCAAACATTGTGTTCCAGTGACTGATTTCTGCTCCCCGATTTAACACATCTAAAACAGAAAATGAGAAAATTAAGAAATGTGAGTGAAATAGAATCTAAGAGAAACCACAGAATCTTGTGTGACTTTCTATACATTTATTCCTCTTGCTTGTGATGGTTAATTTAGTGTATCAACTTGGAGGTTGTTTTTGGATGAGATTTACATTTAAATTGGTAAAATTTGAGTAAAGCAGATTACCTGCCATAATGTGGGTGGACCTCACCTGATCAGTTGAAGGTCAGGATAGAAAGAAGACCAGCCTTCCTGAGCCAGAGGAATTCCTCCAGAAGACCGCCGTCAGACTTCACCTGCACCATTGGCTCTCTTGGGTCCCCTGGCTGCTGGCCATCCTACTGGACTTACACCATTGGATCTCCTAGATTTGAGCTAAACAGCCCATGCAGCAGATTTTGGATTTTCCAGCTTCCAAAATTTGATGAGCCAGTTCCTTCTGGTAACTCTTGTTATATAAACACATCCTATTTGTCCTGCATCTCTAGAGACACCCAACTTATATACCACCCCAAATTCATTATTCTTCCTAAAACCTCCATTTACTTTTCTTTCACACATGGTCAGTAAGATCTACCTACAGTACGAGAATGGTAAGTAACATGTAATAAAAGTTATCATGAACACACACATACACATGCACACACAGCATTTATGCAAGACCATATCTGAATAACTGATTGATTTAATTTATAAGCATGTTACTGATATTATATATGAGAGGCAATGTGACTCCTATCACAACTGCAATATAAAGTTTTTGTCAGTCTTCTTTCATTTTTCTCCTTCAACCGGCCCCTGTTAACCACAGCGGTGCCTGCCATTAAGCTCCTGGCACCCCGTAACTGTGAGACTTCAGCCAGTTGCCCCCATAATAAGGACTTTTCATCAGCCTCCTACTCCAAAACCCCACGTTATCATTGCCTGCTCACTTTTTATATCCAACAAGTTGTCACGTCCCCTTGATCCTCTCCCACTCCTTTATCTGTCCCTTCTCCGTATAGCACTGGAAATCCAGCACCATTTAATCCCAGGCTCTGAGTCCATTACTAGAGATGACACTAGTTTTGGTAAAACTGAAGACACTTTAAGGCCTATGTTCGGTTTAATGGAGTAGTGTTTGCATAGGAATATGTATATGAATATGTACTTGTATACGTGGTACATGCATGGTGGACTTGAATTTCATTTTACTAGTGGGAGAGAAAGGAGGGTTATAACATGGCTTATTCAGATAAAGCTACTATGAAATACATTGATATAATTCTATTAAGGACTATTTGTACAGAAGAAGAACCTTTGAAGGATTAGTGAAAAAGTGAGAACAATTTTGATTTGGACCAGGGATGTTCTTTGAACTGTTATAAGGAGGGCTGGAAGGAGAACATTTTAGATCCTGAGGGACTTCCTCAGGTTAACACAGCAAAACTCTACAAAAGGCCCCTGGTGTCTTTTCATAACACAGAAATGGTGGCATATGAGTCCCATGTCTTGCTTTAGACAGCATCATAAATCAATGTCAATGTCAGGAAAAGAAACCCAAAGAAGCCTCTTGCCTTCCTGCCCCCAGCCTGTTTTCTTAACAGTGCTACCTGCACCACTCCCTTAACTAGAGCTGACCTCTGGGATCCAAGCCACACAGAAAAAAATTACACAATGTGGAACAAATGAAGGGAGAGAGAACAAAGTAAATCCTGGAAAAATAAAGCTGGCAATGGTGTTTGGGCTGTGAAATGCAGAGCACCACTTTTTTCGAAGACCTCTGGGTCCTACTCATGTCCCAAGGGAAGAAAAAAAGTGAGAAGAGGGCTGAGTGGAGCCCCAGGGCCTTCACCTCAATCCAACCACAGCAGCTCTTCTCTTTCTGTGTGTCAATATTGTGCTCCCACTTAATTTTTATCTGAGGAAAGGATTCACTCATTTTTAAAAAGAAAATTGGACATATTGTTATAGGTAACACGTGCTACATTGAGTCAGGGCAGCTGGGTTCTAGTATTGTTGTTGAGATTTCATCTTTCTGCACCTCATTTTCTCATTCATAAATGGAGGTCACATTAGGCTCCTTGGCCTCCATGAAGATCAAATGAGCCAACACTCATTAAAGGTCTTGGCAAAACTGGAAAAAACTATGCCGATATAAATGCAGCATTCATCTCATGAAACTGACTGTATGTCACCTATTTAACAAAAACTGTTCCTTAGTGAAGCTCATTCCCTCCATAATATCAGGGATGTGGACTGTGCAGCCTCGGTGGCGGGGATGTTATTCCTTTGTTCTGTAGTTGTGAACAAGTTGGTTATTAATGGTGTTCCTATACATTTGTTTTAGCAGCAGAATTTTTTTTTTTTTTTAAGTGAAGCCTATGTGGAATATCGTTACATTAAAAAACAGTAAAACAGAGTGAATCAGTTGAAATAATTGGGGAAGTCCAGAGGCTTGAGCTCACCCTCCGGCCCCAGCCACTCCTGGCATCTGTCTGAGGAGTGACAGGCCTCTGCTGGTCATCCTGGATGACGCCCTTGGCTCCGATTTGCGACATTAATACCGCCTCCCGTTCTCTATTTTGATACCGAAACTTAACTTGACCCCTAAGTAATTTTATTCAATGCTTTTCCAATTTTCTCAAGAGGCAGTAAGGTCACTTGGAAATGCGCCGTGACATTTTAATTTTAAATAATTAATTTTAATATTTAATGGTCATTTTAATCAATTAATTAATTTAAATGTTACTCTTCTTAACAGCCTAAGCTTTGGAGTGAGAAATTACCTTTTCCTCCTTTGCAAGTAATATCAACAGGGCCAGAAACTGAGGTGCCTGACTCCCATGGATAAAGATAGTCAGGTAACTCAAGCTAAACAATTAGACTTTTTCTCTTAAATCTCCAAATTTTGAGCTGAGCGCATGGGGAAGGAAGGAAGGAAGGAAGGAAGGAAGGAAGGAAGGGAGGGAGGGAGGGAGGGAGGGAGGAAGGAAGGAAGGAAGGAAGGAAGGAAGGAAGGAAGGAAGGAAGGAAGGAAGGAAGGAAGGAAGGAAGGAAGGAAGGAAAAAAAACAAACTGGTAAAGTGCATTCATCTGGAGGTTTGGAACCAAGTAAGTTTCAAGTTCTAGAGGCCAGAAATCTTGAGCTGAATTGGCTCCTACTGTGTCTGACTTCTTTTCAAGCCTCTTTCTCCAACATTCTTATCCATTCTCTAAGCCATTTTTTTTGTTCCTCTGAGTACACCCCTTCTGTTTAACTTAACCCGATTGTTTGGCTTACAAAACAAACAAACAAAAACAAAAAGCTCTAGCTAATTCCATGTCCTTAATATCCTTCAATTGTATTAGACTATATTGAACTAGACAAACTCTGAAAGAGCTAACCATGTACCTGCAGTATTCTGCCATGCGCCTATATTATACAGATGTTGTTCAGGGTATTTTGTATGCTTTCTAATTTAGTTGTCACACATCTGCTTATAATATTATAAGCAGATAACAGGTTCAGATAACAGGTTCTCAGTTTCACAGATAAATAGGTTCAGACAAATCATATAACTTTTCTAAGCTTAGATAGCTAGAGAGTGGACTGGCAGTTCAAAGACAGATCTGATTGGTTTCTAAACTTCGGTTCGTTAAACTTACGTATTCAATCATGAGTTGAATTATTTGGCTCAAAGAATGCTTTACTTAAAGGCTTGATTATAATTTGGGGGTTTCATCATATCCATTTTAGTTATTGCAATAATAAAATATTAATTATAGAATAAATTAATTTGCGTTCCTATGTTGAAAAGGCTATATTAATATAAACATGTATTTCACATGTTAGTATTGTCGATAGGGTAAACACAACAAGTAGATGTCACATTTTAAATTACTTCCTATAGCTATCCTTAGCAAAAACCTTGCATTAGCTAAACGTTTACTGATTAAACATTGTTCCCCTCTTCTGGAGGTCAGAAAGCACCCTGTTGTTTTATTAGTAATTCTGCTGATATGGATGAGATCATGTTTGGGTCTAGCCTTCAGACAGGAATTTTCATCAATTTCCTAGAGGTTGTGGCCAATATCTGGCATTTCACATACTTTGATCTTAACTCTTGATCTTTTCTTTAATTATTGTTATTTAGGAACTGTAATAATATGGGAAGGCAGAAGTAGTTAAAACATGAGGGAATGCATCTTCCCTCTGACCTTTGAGAGCTGCAATGACATGTATTAAAATTTGATCTGAAATGGCTCTAACCTACAGTCCTACCTCATAGACAAACCTTGTCACTCATGTATCATTCATCTTGCAAAAATAAAAATGTCCCCATTTTATGAAAAATGCATATGTGTGTAACACATTTTTAAACTAAATCTATTAACTCCACACACATAAAACATAACAGAATGTGTGTGTGTGTGTGAGTGAGTGCGAGCACGCACGTGCTTGTATGTGGGTTGCACACTCATATAGTTTCAGGAATCTCAGTTCATTTAAAACATCCCTCTTCTCTGTTAATAAGAAAATATTTCTTTTTTCACTCACTAATTTGTTCATTTGTCCAACCAATATTGATTTGAAGTTCACCTACTATGTGTCAAGAATTGTATTAGGTACCAGGTAATGAGTAAGGGAGGTACTTTCCTTGAACTCTAGAGCTTGTAGTCCAGTGGCAGAACAGGCAATGCATAAACACACAAGTAAAACAGGATTTACAAACAGTCGACTTAGCCTGCAAAGGAAACAGTGGTAGAGCACACTGTGCGAAGGAGGCTAGTTTCGCCAGGTTGTTCCTTTTACATTACTTAATCCTTAATATAGCCATTCCACACACTGTTCCCTGGCATATCAAGAACACGATGTTTAGGGAGAGAATTGCGCTGAAAGGAACTAGCAAAGGGTACAAAGAGGAGCATTCCAGGAAAGGCTGAAAAGAGCTTGGCATTTTCAAAAATCCTATTAGTCAATGTAGTTGGAAGAGTGAACAAACGGAGAGAGCAGCTCAAGATGAGTTCTGCAGGGGTCACATCATCTAGGGCCTTGGTCGGCTGCTTCAATTTTATTCTAAGTGCAGGGGAAGACTAATGAGGAAAGTGAAGAGGAATGATTTATGTTGTTAAATTTACTCTAGCTGCTGGGGGGAGAATACATTGGAAAAGATACCAGCCTATTGCAGTAGCACTGACAAAAACAGTGCTGCGTTGGGTAAGACGGGAGTGATGGAGATAGAGAAAAGGGGGAGAATGGATGGAGAGATAGAGGAGGAGGAGAGCAAGAGGAAAGAGGCTTTTCTTAATTTTTCAAATAAATAAAATAACTTTTGTGCAAATTTATGTGAATAATTCATTCGGGTGTGTACGTATCAGATGAAGCAATAAGTGAAAACATAGCCCAAATTCTATCACCCTCAATCAGATACCTTCCTCCATACTTAACCACATTGGAACATTATTCATAAACACAATGACAAACAAGATAATATCAGACATGCCTTTTTCCATCTTGCTTTGTTCACTGAAGAAATCTCTCCAAATTAGCTTGCAAAAATTGCACTCATTTTTAATAAGGTATATAATAATTGTATATAATTGTATTGCAATTGATTCATTCCTTCCCATGGATGGGTTTCAACTTTATTACCAGTTGTTGTTTTTTTATTTTTATTTTGCTTTGTTTTGTTTTTGCCACTATAAACTACATGCTGTTTTAAATATCTTTATTGATGTTTTTTATTTCTACGTTGGAGATTTTCAGGAATGAAACTGATGGGTAAATAGCACCATATTGTTTTCCAAATAAAAGTTATTAAAATTCCCATTGCTTTAGCAATATATGAGAATGAACTTCTCTCCACATTTTCGCCAATCATCACCATCATTTGTTTTCTTTCTTGCTATCTATACATTCTTCATATGTGGAAAACCTTCATATAACGGTATCTGTACAGCAAATGCCCCCAAAGCCAGAATTTCAGCGAGAAGGTAGTAACATAAAGACGAGATGATGTGAAGAATCCATTCTGGCAGGGATGAGAAGGGTTCTGTCTAATTTTGAGAGGGAATGATAAGGATAAAATCCAGTGAAACCAGAGTCTGGTTTTGGACATGTAAGCTGAAGATGCCTTCATCACTTCCAAGTGGAGATTACCAATATACAGTTGGACGTATGTCTAAAGCTCAGAGGAAAGGTATGGGCTAGATGTGGAAAGCCAGCATATAGATAATACCTAAAGCTACAGTAATGGAGGATATCATTAAATGAGAGAGCGTAGAGAAAAGAGAAGAGGGAGATCTCAAGCCTGAATCTTGACAAACTTGAAATTTAGAAGTCAGTCTGGAGGAGGAAAGTCTGCAAAGCAAACTCTGGAAGAGCCAGCAGAGAGGTGAACCAGGCTACTTTGAAATTAGGAAAAATAACCACTTCAAAGTCTTTTAACAGGTCCCATCAAATAGAGAAGTGTTCACTGCCCATGGTAAGGGAAGGTCTTGGAGACGTTTGCGAGAGCAGTTTTGGGTGAATATTGGAGTAGAAAATAGATTGAGGTATATTGAGCTGGGAATGGGGAAGGGAAGAAATTCAAACATTGAAGAAAGGACACATTGATGGCACATGCCTTTATCTCCTCAGCTGAATCTTCAAGTCGAGGAGTGAGGATGTGTATAGAGTAAGTTTAAAGGAAGGTTCAGGGTAGAAAGACTTTTAATCAGCACGGTCTGAGTGGAGGAGGCTACTCTGACAGGTGTCCCTGCACTGTCTAGACGGGCATGGGAATGGTATTGTGACACACACAGGGTCTACTTTGCCTCCTGGGACTTTTTCAGCCCCACTATGTTGAACAAAATGAGTTTAGGGCCTGCAAACCTGCCATGGGGTCAGTGAGGCTGAAAGGGAACATCTGACCCTTGTGGGGTCAAATGTCTAGAATAGGATTTGGATAAAAGGTAAGGCAGTACATGTAAGTGATCTCAATGAGAGCTAAAAGGAGGTAAGTCAGAAAGAAAGGTTAGCTGGATACTGGCCTGGCCTAAATGGCTAATATAGTCAGCTCTGCTGTATGAGACATATGTGTTCCTAAAAATTACCATGCCAGGCCAAACAGTGCAAACAAAACTTCAGGACTTACTGGACAAATGAGGTTAGGGAAGGGCACTCAAAAATTATATCAATGACACATTAAAATAATACTGGAGCCTCATAAAAACAGAACCACAGCTTATGCATGTTACTTGGTTAAGAAAAATACAAATACTACAACAAATACGGCACTTTACCTTGAAAACGACCTGAAATTTGCCTATGGAAGTGGGCATTGAAACAGCTGCAGCTTGTGAGTTGTTGGGAAGTAGTGGAAGGATAGAAGTTACAACCCCAGATGAGGATGAGAGTGGCTCATGAGACGTGGAGTAAGGCGGGAGATGCCTGATGTGTGCACATGTGTGTTTGTGCACTCCTACAAGGGCTGAGTTCTGCTGGTGCAGTGCTCAGCAGTCTCCTAATGTTTCTTGCTCAAGGAATTGAGTATAAACAAATGAAAGAAGGATTTAGGCTCAAGTTGTTTCCTCACATGTCAATTGTGTTTTCCAAATGAGCATTGTAATAGAACTGACTGTACCATGAATTCATCAGCTGCAGACAGTAGCAGATATCAGAAACACAATCAGAAATAGAAATGGCTTACCCACATATTAGCAGGTGTCAGACAGACACATTCTAGGACTAGCATCAGCGTCCAGGGGTCTTCTCTCCCGAAGGCCATGCAGACTTGTTTGTTTGTTTGTTTGTTTGTTTGTTTGTTCTGAAAGATAAGATTTATTTCTATATTTTTCAATTTTTCTACAATGATCCTGGTATGTAGAAAAAAAACTATTTATTCTTTCCAGTTTAATTAAGCTATAATTGGCATATAACATTGCCTAAGTTTAAGGCATACTATGTAATTATTATATATATATACATATATATCAAAATTATTACTATAATAAGGTTAGTACACATATTATGACATCACAGAATTACAAGTGTGTGTGTGTGTGTGTGTGTGTGTGTGTGTGGTGAAAACTTTTAAGATCTACTCTCTTAGCAACTTTCAAATATGTACACATCTTGAGAATTTATTCATTTTATAACTAGAAGTTTGTACCTTTTGATCACCTCTTTCCCCATTTTTCCCCATCCAACCCTATTCCTAGCAATCATCAATTTACTTTCTGTTTCTAATAGTTCATTTGCTTTAGTATATATGCTGCCGAAGCAAGCACAAGAGTTCATTTGTTTTAGATTCCATATAAGTGAGATGATGCAGCATTTGATTTATAAGTTATACAGATTTGTAAAGTCCTTCATACAACCATTTGCTATCTTAAAGAGGAGTAGAATGAGGGGAGGAATTAGAAGTTTGAGCAATTATGCAAGGAGACTGAGGAAAACCTGAATTGACAGTAGTGGAATTTATTAGAGCATTTTCACTTTTGGTCCAAATTTAACCCCATCACTCCACACAGAAGGGAGTGGGTGTTGGTGGTGTGAATAAGACTAAGAAGTAAAGGAGCCACAATATTACTGTGTTCTTTCTTTCTTTCTATCAAACAGCATCAATAGGGTAATTAAATGAAGAGGTGAATACACAACCATTTTGATAAGGTTGCTATAAAGAGAAGTTGAGAAATGGGCAGATGATTAAAATGAAACATGAGTTCTACAATAGCTTTGGCGGGTGGGTAGTTGCTTGCATTTTTTTTTTTAAGAAAAGCTTATCCACCTCAGTGTTTTGTTTCGTTTCCTTATTCAGCAACTCCAGTATAAGCCAGGAAATGATTTTTGAGTAGCAGTAGATTTTGACACAGAATCCAAACCCACTTTCTGGTCCTGATGGATATGGAGTGTGGAAATACAAAGAGCCACTGAGAGGACAGCAAAGGGAAAGGGAACGTTTCAAAAAGTAAATGATGATAAAAGGGACTCTGCTGACCACTAATGATCCAGCGAGAGCCTGGGGTGGATGGTCAAGGAGTGGGCAGATGAGTGGAGAATTGCATCAGATTCTGTCACGCGGAACTGTAGGAGGAAGAAAGTACAGGAGAGAGGTAATAAATCTAGAAGCCTGGCACTTCTGGTGTTGTGTTAAGGTGCTGCAGCTCTAAATCCTTTGCTCAGTGGTACGGCAGCATCCAGGTCTAGGAGCTTCTGTTCAGGAAGGGGAAAGAGCTAGCGTTTACTGAACACTTTGACACTCCAGCTCATGTTCCAGGTTTGTCATATATATCCCTGATTCTGACAACTTTATCTCCAATTTACCAATGAGAGAACTGAGACTTAGAAAAGTAAAATAACGTGTCCTGATGCACACAACCAATAAATACAAGAGCTGATACTCAATTTCAACTCCAATACCAAAGTTACTTCTTTAACACCCATCATGCCCTTTGTTTCTCCTACATCACACAACCTCCATTAACAGTGACCTTGTTAAACATGCAAATTGTTGCAAATTCATGGGGGAAAAGAAATCAGATGAAATATATTTCTTGCTTTGAAACAGCATTTACCACTGTATTATATACATAGAAAACAGTTTGTTTCCCTTTGGTGAATAAACAACTAAATAATATGAAAAATTAATCTTATTAGTTCAATCATTGTAGATTAGAAGAGCCTTATGGGAAAGATCATGCTCCATTTGAGGAACATGTTGCATTGAGAAGTTTTACAATCACTAGAACGTAAGTTACCATAACCTAAAACTGTAGCTGTGATATAGTGGATTCTTAAATATTATTTACTGAGTTAATGAACTAAGAAATAAATAAGCTATAGTCCAGCTGTCCCTACTTAGTGGCTAATAGAGCTTGGACAACTTAAACTTTAGGCTCTCTGAAACTTTAACTTTCTTAAATTTGTAAAAGAAAGATAATGAATGGCCTACAGGTAGCTCAAGTGCATTCTAAAAGCCAATTAAAGAAAGGAAGGCTGGAAACTAGCATTTAGGGAATTGACATTACAGACTCTGATCGGAAATTTCCTCTATATTATGTCAATAATACAGAGGTATGAATATGAAAGAGTGTTTCAAAGTTTTCCAAGCAATCATTTATTAAACAATCTGTACATGAGTTTCTATTAAATAGTTATTTGCCTTAATGACATGAGAGGGTACTGTTGGAAATTTAATGATATATTTAGGATGAGTGAGAAAACATATCATTAAAAAAACCTTGGAACATATTACATCACGAAGTGGAACAGGTAGGCCATATTATTGCATTAAAAATGGTGAGAACAAATTACTAATGACAGAATTATAAAATGGCTGCCATGAGTTGCTGAACCTAGTGAATCTTTATGGTTAATGAGTAAGAAGAGAGCCATTCTTTCTCACAGCTATTCAAGCAATAGAATCCTGGGTTGATAACTAAAGGTCTGAACCAGTGTGGCACTACTGCATAGAATACAGGTAATTTTTTCCAAGGTTGTACAGAAAGTCAAAGATAAAACAAGAAGTGTACTTTCTTTAGCTACAATCTAATTTTATATCCTTCAGTATACATTACCAAGTTCATGTTCTCCTGGGAGGTTTTGGGTTATTTCTATCCTGCATTCCTATTTCTAGCATTCAGTTTTGCTAGCATTCTATAACCAGTGCACAAAAGTAGGACAAACTGTGCCAAACAAGAAATAGCTCTTGTTCCAATGAATGTATCACCTAAAGGCACAAATAATGCACGGAAAGAAAAATGAAATTGCTATGTAGTAGCAGATAATAATTATTTTTAGACTGGGCATTGGAACATAATTTTTTAGGAAAGAAAGTCAGTGATTAGCAAATACTAACTGAAGACATGTTATGTCTAACGGCTGTACTCACATATTCATGGCAAACCCTCTGACATATAGAAAGATGATTGTAGCAGCAGACAATCAATGTTCCTTTTCTCTCTCCCCTTTTCCACAACTCTGGAACATTCATACCGGCTCTTGTTCCCTTCACCTCTAGATGTTAACTGCCAGCACAAGAGCATTTAAAATCTATCCCCTCTCATGGTTATGTACTTGCTGATAGGGGTCTCAATATCAAGAACCATCAAGATTCAATAGCATTATCATTATTGATATAAAGGTGAGGGAGAATTATAATAATCTTCAATATCTGCATCATGTTTTACACTTTCAAGATTTTCTTACCTCCATTTTTAAATGTGAGCTTCACAAGAACACTGTTAGTTAAAGAAGTTATATTACATATCTTGCCCAAAAAGACATTGAGAGTTTCCTCCAGTGACTGAAATCTGTGTTGCAAACCTGGAACTTAACTCTAGAAGCCCTCATAAAGCCCCTTTTACCTTCCAAACCACACTACCCAGAAAGCTCGTTTTGCATAGTCACCTGCTCGGCATCCACCTGAATTTATAAACCATCCATCCTACGCAACTATTGCCTTTTGTACAGCCTTTAGTATAGTTACATATTTTATATAGTTAGGATTTTATAATATATATGTGTCTCATGGACAAAATGCATATTGCATTCCATTTTTTAAATTTAATATATATTTGCATTTTCCATATTTATATAGTATTCATAGTTATCTTTTTAATGTCTCCATAATATTGAAGCTAGCATATTTTATTATACACCAGGGTGGGGGGGCAAAAAAACGTATACAAGTGGACAATTTGGTTAACATTGCTCAAGCAGTAGTTCCCCATATTTAGAAGTGTCTAGATGCTGATGGTAACCACTGAGCACCTCTTGTAATTGCAGAAGTCAAACGTGACTTATATTTATCTTTTGTTATCGGTGTATATTGAGTATTACAATTTTAATAGTTTTTTCCTTTCTTAAAATGTGTATACTTTTTTTGGCACCTTCTGTATTTCTCTCTTGTTAGATACTATGGCTACTTCTATTTGTTACAGCTTTTTTTTTCTTCATTTTCAACAGCTTTTCTGAAAAGTTTCATAAATAGTAGTTTTTTCTTCTTTTTCCCTTGGCTAAGTGTCTAGAAGTTAGATTTTAATAACTTAAAACAGCATATGCAATTTTATAGCTTTTATATCTATTGCCAAAAATATCTTTATTTACAAAACTATTGAAGTAATTTACATCATGAACAGCAAGATATGAAAATGGCAAATGTATTGTTCATGTACCTTTTTCCATAACCCAATAGACAAAAATAAACTTAATTCAATTAAGCATAGATTTATTCAAAACCAACTATTAGTCAAGGATTTTGTTAGACTCTAGAAATGCAATGGTGAATAAGAAAGGCACACAGCCTATTCTCAAGGAACTCTGGATAAATTTGCCAGAAATAATTCCAGCGACTCAGGAGGTAGGAATTATGTGCAACCAGAACACATATGTGTTTAGTGAGGAAATTATTTTAATAAGATTTGAGTGGTGATGTATCTTCCAGCTCTGTGTGATTCCATCTTGAGTATGTCATTCTTACTCAGTTGTCAACACCTTCATGAATAGGCCATAATCATCTGTTTATGTTTCACATCAACTCCCCCCCCCAAAAAAAAAATTATGCATCAGCTCTTTTTTATATATATTTCCCAAATGAATCCATTGATTTGGAGCCAAGGCAATATTTCTTTTCAAATTTTCAGATAAGAAATGTCCTAACTCTTTTATGTCTCTTCCTTACCACCAGAAAAATGTATCTATGAGGAAAAAACACTAGGGCAGAATCAGAAAACTTTGCTTTAGTCCTGTATCTGCCACTAAATATGTGACGTATGGCAAGATATCTATTTAGTTTGTGTCTCATGGACAAAATGGATAAAAATACTTTCCATGTCTATTTCATGACTATCCTTATTTGGCTAATTCCTATCACAAGCTAGCTTTCTGCTGGAAGCAGGTCCATCTGCTCAGATTCCTTTAATACCCCATCTTAACCCAGGCTTAATCCCAATTACAGAGCCCCAGTCAAGGTCCAGCTCAGTTAGCATCACCGCCAAGAAATCAATTCTCTATAATTCCAGCCAGCCTTATTTTTTTTTCTTTCCATCACACCCCAGCTTTTGATATTGTTAAATTTAGCATTTATTGTGAACTACTTTAAATCATTCCTAAATTGTTCACTAACTTTATATCTTATCTCCTTTGTACTGTCTACTAACTCTATCCCAAAGTTCTAAGCAGAAGATAAAATTTGTTTAATCCTCCAGGGTCTGCCACCATACCAGAAACATAGTAGGTACTCAAACAATGTTTGTTTAAAAGTGATTGAAATCAACTTAAGGAATCAAAATTTAAAGGAAGTTAATGCAGGAAAAGAAGGCACTGCAGAAAAGGAAGGCTAACATTCTGCCTACAATCACCTATCTTGGCATTTTGAGATTTTTCAGGCTGTGCATATGAATACATGAGGGAAGCATAGAGAATGGCACAGAAAGGGAGACGCAGAGACATGCAGCAATTTTAGTAGGGCTGCAGATATAGAGGTTGGAATTCTGAGCCAGCCAATGTGAAGGGCAAACCCTTAGGGCTGCAAATTGAAACACCCCCACAGGACAACAGAGTAGAATTAAGAGCTATGCATTAGAAGTAAAGGCAGACTAGAAAAACAACAACCATGACATATCTGAAACTCAGCCTTGACTGGATTAAAGTGATCTTGCACTAGAACTAGAGTAGTGGAAGAGGCAGGGAAAAGGATATTATAACACATCTTAAGAAGGATACCATTATCCACAGCTACTACCAATATTTTTAAAATATCCAACCACTGATAATTAAATTACATTAAACTTCACATCCAATAATTGAAGTCTAATTTATTTAACAATAAAATACGCTTTTTAAATTACACCATTTGATGAGTTTTTATAAATGCCTATTTCCATGCAAACATCATGAAAATCATAAAATAGGACATTTCCATTTTCCTATAAAGTTCCTTCCTGACTGATGTTTTGCAGAAAATTCCACACACCTCTACTTCTAGGCAACACTGAAATACTTTCTGCCACTACGGATTAGTTAGACCTGTTCTAGAATTTCTTATATATAGAATAATATGGCATGTACTCTGTCCCATCCTTTGTTATTGTGTTCCTTTTTATTGCTAAGTGGTATCCATCACCTGAGTATCTCAAAAGTTGTTTTTCCATTCAGTTGCTGCACATTTTGGTTGTCTCCAGTTTGGAGATATTTTAAGGAAAGCTGCTATGAACATTCATATACAAGTCTTTTTGAAGTTATATATACTGGGGGTGCCAAAAAAATGTATACACATTTTAAGAGATGTTATCTATGCTCAAGCAGTAGTTTGCCATGATCAGAAGTGTCTGGATGCTGATGGTAACCACTTTGAGCACCTCTTGTAATTGCAGAAGTCAAACGTGACATGCATTCATCTTTTGTTATTGGTATACATTATTACGATTAATATAGTTTTTTCCTTTCTTAAAATGTGTATGCATTTTTTGGTTATATGTGTGTGTGTGTGTATATATATATATATATATATATATATATATATATATATATATATATATATATATAAATAATTTCTCTTGGGTAAATAAAATACCTGGGAGTGTGGAATTGCTGTCTCCTGGTAAGAATATCTTTAACTATGTAAAATAGTAGTAAAATATTTTCCAGAGTAGTTTGTACTACCAAATAGCAACAGACAATAGATCCAGCTGCTCCACATTCTTGCCAAAACTTGGTATTTCAATCATTTTTGTATTTTATTTCAGTCATTCCAGTCATTCAGATATATTATTGTGGTCTTACTTTGCATATCCCTAATAACTAATGATATTGAGCATTTTTCATGGACATAGGCATAAAATTCTTGTCCATTCACAGAGCTCCTTTTCTGAAGTGCTTCCTTTCCTATGTTTATTGGATTGTTTGGCTCCTATTATTATGAGAATTCCTCGTCAGATATTACATTGGGAATGTTTTGTACTAATCTACTGTTTTGTTTTGTTTTTCTTTACTTCTTTAATGTTGTCTTTCAGAAAGCACGAGTTTATAATTTTAATAAAGTTTCATTTATCAACATTTTAGGGGCTAGTACTTATGGTTTATAAGAAATCTTTGTCCATTACACAGTCACAAATTTTTCTTCTTTGTTTTCTTCAAAATGTTTTATATAAAGACCTTTATGTTAAGGTCTATAATCCACTTCAACTTAATTTCGTGTATGATGTGATTAAGGATTGAGATTATTTGCATGAAAATATTTATTTATTTTTTTAAATTTATTGGGGTGACAATTGTTAGTAAAATTACATAGATTTCAGGTGTACAATTCTGTTTTACATAATCTATAAATCCCATTGTGTGTTCACCACCCAGAGTCAGTTCTCCTTGCATCACCATATATTTGATCCCCCTTACCCTCATCTCCCGAAAAGATTTATTTGTTCCTTCACCATTGTAGAAGACTATTTTTTCCATTTAATTACTTTAGTTTCAGTGTTGAAAAGCAATGCATCACGTAGGTGTGGGTCGATTTCTAGACTCACTATTCTGTTCCACTGATCCATATATCTATCCCTATGCCAATACCACACTGTATTGATCAATTGACAGTCTATTTTAAGTCATGAAAACAGAGAGTGGGTGTCCTTCAACCTTGTGTTTTTCTTTTTTCTTTTTTTTTCCAAAATTGTTTTGGCTATTCTAGATCCTTCACATTTCTACATAAAGTTCAGAATCGGTATGTCAATGTCTATTTTTAGAAAAACCTTTTAAAAATTATATTGAGCTTGTGTAGAACCTATAGATTAATTTGGGAAGCACTAACATCTTACTATTGAATCGTAACAATCCAGGATCATGATACATTCTTTACTTATTTAGGGTTTTTAATTTCTCCCAGAATTTTTTTATTTCAGTAAACAGTTTTTAAACATATTCTTAAATGTATCCCTAGATATTTCATGTATTTTAGATGGTACTGTAAATAGAAATGCTTTCTATTTTAATTTCCAGTATTTCATCAATATGCAAATATATAATTTATTTCTGATTACTGTTTTTGTGTCCTGAGAATTTCAAAATTCATGTGTTAGTTCAATAGTTTCTTGTACATTTCATAAAATTTTATAGACACACAATCATGGCATCTGTGAATTTAGAGAACTTTAGTTACTCCTTAATCTGCATTATTTTATTTTTCTTGAATCATTGCAATGTCTTTCAGAATTATATTGAATGGAAGTGAAGAAAGCAGGCATCTTTGCTTTACTTCCAATCTTACGGAGAAAGTGTTTAGTTTTCCACCATTAAACATTAGTTGTAGGTTTTTCAAAGATATATTTTATCAAATTAAGCAAGTTCCCTTCCATTTATAAATCCTGCAGATGTTTACTGTAAATTGATATGAATTTTGTCAAATACCTTTGATGTCTTAATAAGATTATTACAAGACTTTTTTCCTTCCTTTTTCTTAAGATAATGAATAACATTTATTGATTTCTAACTGTTAAATCAACCTTGCATTCTTGGAATAAACACAATTTTGTCGTGATGCACTGTCTTCTTTACATTTGGCCATATTTGATTTGCCAAAATGTACTTAAGGATTTTTGTATATGTCTTCATGAGGGTTATTGGTCTGTAGTTTTCATGTAATGTTTTTATTTAGTTTTGAATCAAGGTAATGCTGTACACCTGAAATAACTTCACCAAATGCTTTCATCAAATGACCTCACTTCCATTTCTGTTATTAGTAAATTGCGTCTTCTATTTATTTGCTTATCATTCACTTTTAACAATTTCATTTCAGTATGCTTCATTGTGGTTTCCTTTCTCTTTATCTGCTTTCAGGTCATTGAGCTTCTTGGCTTATAGATTTAGAGTTTTTAATCCCATCCAGGTTATTTTTACAAGACAGGACTTATGAATTGAACCAAATTAAAATGAAGACTTCTGTTCATCACAACATACCATTAATAAGTAAAATACAGGACATTGAATTGGTGAGATTATTTCCAACACATTTACTCAACTAACATTTATATTCAAAGCATGTAAAACTCCCAAATCAACAGTGAAAAGGCGGATAAACCAGTTTTTTAAATGGGCAAAAAATTTGAATAGGCACTTTATTAAAGACAATCTAGGGTCCTTCAATAAGTATGAGAAAATATCCCCACCACTATTCATTGAGAAAATGCAAATTGAGAGTACTGTGTGATACTACTACACATACTAATCAGAATCCTTGAATGGATAAATAAATTATGACATTCTTATGCAACAAAGTATTATGCAGCCACTAAAATGAGCAATATCCTGCTATGTACAACAATCTGGATAATTTTCACAGACATAAGTTGAGTAAAAGAAGCCAAATAAAAAAGAGAATAAATGATTACATATATTAAATTAAAGAGACAGTCAAAACCAATCCCCAAAAATATAAGTCAATTAGTGGTGATATATGGCAGGACTGGAATAGGATAACTTCTGAGAATCTGATCTTGTTTTATATTTTTATCTGGATGTTTATTATGTGGATGTCTACATATGCAAAATTTAATGAAGCTATAATGGTTCCACCTTATCTGCAGTTTTGCTTTTAGTGGTTTCAATAACCCACGATCAACCATGATCCAAAAATATTAAATTATAACTCCAGAAGTAAACAAGTCACAATTTTTAAATTGCATGCTGTTCTTAATAGCATGATAAAATCTCGCTGGGTCCTGCTCCATCCTGCCCAGGACTTGCGTCATTCCTGGCTGTCTCCACACTATGTGTGTTCCCCACCTGTTAGCCACTTTGTAGCCTTTGTGGTTATCAGATTAAATGTTGCAGCACCACAGTTCTTATTTTTAAGTAACCCGTATTGTCAGAAGATCAATAGAAGCCTAAAGCTACATCACAATGCCTGCATTATTCACCTCACTTCATCTCACCAAGTAGGAACTGTATCACCTCATACCATCACAAAAAGAGAGGTGAATACAGTACAATAAGGTATTTGAGAGAGAGAGAGAGAGAGAGAGAGAGGCAATATATATTCCCATCACTTTTATTATAATATATTATTATAATCATTCTATTTTAGTATTAGTTATTGTTAGTCATCTCTTAATGTGCCTAATTTATAAATTAAACTTTATCATATGTATGTACGTATAAGGAAAAACATAGTCTATATAGGGTTCGGTACTATCCAAAGTTTCAGGCATCCACTGGGGGTCTTGGAATGTATCCCCTGCAGATCAGGAGGGTTACTGCATACATAAAAGATTTGATTACATCCTGTGTGTTATATTTTAATAAAAATGGCAACAAAAATTGAGATTAAACCATATGAAATATCCTATTTTTAACAATATCCTATATTGTAATCCAAAACAGGCATGCAACAGGGAAAGATTAAAAGGAGTAAAAGGAACTTGGTAAACACATTTATTTTTCTCTCTGAAGATAAAATAAAGTAAATACATCACAATAATAGAAAAGAATGTGATGAAAATCTTTGAAAAATATTTGAAATTATTTGTAAACACCATCTATTATCACTGTTATCACGATGCAAATGTTATTTCGATTAGAAAGATAATTCTTTATCCTCCCAAGCACCAACTGTCTAAATTTTCTGAAGCTAATATTGACATATTGAGTGCTTAGTATATGTCAGACTCTAGCGTAAGTATTTTCAATGCATTGCTCCAATTTATAGTCTCAACAAGCTATGAACTAGGTATTATTATTATTAGTGGCATTTTACACATAAGGAAATTGAAGTGCTAAACAGGCTTAGTAACTTGAGCAAAGCCATGCATCAGTATGTGACAAAACTGGGTGCTGAGGGCAGTACTTATTATTGAGTGTATTGAAAGCACTCAAACAATAGTTGCTGAAAAAGTAAAACAGGTTTCTAACTCTTGTCATCTATGTCCTGTGCTTATAACAAACCATTTCATGTCTCAAAGGGAACATTTAAAAATCTAATGCAAAGCTGGGCTGAACTTAAAGTTGGGGGTGATTATGGGAGAGCTCATTATATATTAGTATAGCATATGTTAGCATATTGATCTTAGTAACTGTTTTGATTTCCCTATCTGTTCATTCACTCATTCGGCAGCTATTTATTAAGCATCTACCATGTACCAGAGCAGGGAATGTGGCAAACATGGCAAACAACAGTGACAAGATTCCTCCTTTCATGGACTCAACAATCTGGGGAATATGACAAATAAGTAAGGAAGGAGAGAGACAGAGAGATAAGGAAGAGAGAGAGAGAGGAAGGAAGGAAGGAAGGAAGGAAAGAAGGAAGGGAGGGAGGAAGGAAGGAAGAAAGAGAAGTTTAAAGAGTAATAAATGCTGTTAGTAGGGTAAAGGAATAGAGATTACAGGGCTATTTCAATGAAGGGGGCTAAGAAAAACCTCTCCAAAGAGGTGACCTAAATGACAAGACAGAGCCAGCCAACTACAGACCTGGAAGAAGGATGTTCCGTGAAGAGGGCGTAGCAAGAGCAAAGGATCCCAGACGCCCTGGGTGAGCCTGGAGAACCGTGAGAAGGCCAATATGCCCAATGCACAGTGAGAAAGGTGCCCCTTACCACCCACAGTTTTAAAATGTTTGTTTTGAGTGGTATGTAGAATACTGACTGTGTTGATTCTGACTTGAAAGTCAAGTTGCTAGTGCTGCTACCAATACTCAGGCTGTGCTGCATTATGAGCAATTTAATTCTGGCCCTAAATTCACATATTTTGCTTAGCAAAGTAAAAAAACCTGAAATATGCTAGATTCACAAACCCAAAGAGTCAGTTTAGTGAGCAATTCTGATCATGTCTCTCGGGGTATAACTCTCCCTAAGGAGTTTATCAAAGTGGTGCCTCTAACCACACACTAACCCTGAAACTGGTTTTCAGACTTCAGTGTGGTCCTTGGTATCTTGTTAATGTGCAGATAAATTTGGTTCCTGAGATCGGGGTGGGGCCTGAGAGTCTGCATTCCTGACAAACTCCCAGATGATGCCTGTGTTGCTGGTTCCAGACCATCTTTTGAGTTGTAGATCTTAGCAGACTTCTAATAAGTAAAAATCCCTTTGTCTTCCAGGGATAGTTAAGTGCTCAGAGATTTTTAGTGCCTACCAGAACTGCACTCTTGGCAGTAGCACAGATGGTCCGCTGCTCAGTCTGGCTCTGGTTGTGATAAGTTAAATAACATATGCGAAAACACTCTACACCTAATAAGGGCACAATTAATGTTATTTTTATCTAGTGGAAACTTAACTGCCTCAAATAAAAACTGAATTACTGATGACGGAACTATTAAAACCATGTCTTAGTACAATACATTCCTAGACACAATGGACTTCTCCATTGTGTGGTTCGGTTAACACAGAGTGCACTTTCTTTGTGTTCAGTATTATGTTAAATGGTGAGATAACAGAAATGGTTCTGCAAAATAGTCTCTGCCCTCAAGGATCCCTAATACAGTTGGAAGAGTGAAAAAAATAATTAAAGAGTGAATATAATTAGCTGTTAATTTGGATGATAGCATGTTAATTACCATAGGGGATCAGAGGCAAGCGAGATCAGTGAGGTCTGGCATTGCATCCCCATTCTACATCCCACCGTGAGCAGTCCTGACAAGGGCGAGGAGACCAAGCTAAGCCTCTGGCTACCTTGATTTCTGTATTTCCAGGCCAACTCACAGAGTACAAGAAGTATGAGCTTCCATCATTTTCCAGTGTGTTGTTTCCTGCTTGTAGCAATATCTGGGGAATAGATGAGGCAATGTAGATATGCAATTACATGATTTATTGACCATATAGACCTGTCAAAGGGCGTGAAAAAGCTACAGAGCTGCAAGTTCTCCAGACGTTCTTAAATATGCATGTTTGGAGATATTGGATATCTTTTCTTTAGGACTTGTCATTCTTCCATTCCCTTCCTGCCTCCACCCAGGTTAGCACTAAGGATTGATCTTGATCTTGGGGCATTTTTAGTGCTTCATATTCCAGCTTTTCTTTTCTTAAAAAAAAAAAAAAAAAAAATGTTTGATAGCTGAAGTCTATCTTGTTTGGTATCTCTACCATCCTTCTTTGATGATTATAAAAATACCAATTAGTTTCCTTATAAATGTGACAAACTATAATACTGTCAAAATTATACAAAAAGAAAAGCCTGATATTTACTTTTTTTTCTACTGGTTGGTTTAAACTGGAGTTTCTAATGCTCTTTTGCTTTTATGATGTGTATGTGTGTGTGTGCACACGTGTGTGTGTGCATGTGAGTTTAAGGGGAAAAAAATACACATTTTTCCCCTTAAATTTTTAGAGGTGGGTCTACCTATTTCTAGAGTAATATTTGAACTGGAAGGTAATCATACATTTTACAAACAGTGTTACTGCTCATCATTATACTTTCCAACGCCTGGCATAGTCAAGAAAGACTTCATGCAAGATGGACCTTGGACTAGGCCTTTAAAATAGATAAGACTTCAGAGGGCCAAATTGGGGAAGGGAGTTGTGACAAGATTCCAAGTAAATAGAACAGCAGGAGTGCTGTGCTCAGGTAGAAAAGAACATCTAATTAAAGAAGAAAGTACATATTGAGATGAAGTAAGGAATAGTTTTAATAAAATAAATGAGACCGTAAGAGAAGATTTTAATGGCTGGCAACAATTTCGACTTGAGTCAGGAAAAAGAATATCCTGAGTGTTTAATTTCAGGGAGTGATATGACACAAATGTTTATGGAAAATGAAACCTGAATTTATGAAAACTTAAATTTATTGGGATAATTTAGGCATAACATAACTTGGCCCCAGAGTAGTTTAAAATTAGGTAAGGGGACAATAAAGAGGATGAAAGTGAATTACGGTATATCCTCATTTATTTCATACAGCTAGTATGCAAAGTTGCTATATGGAAGACTGGTGCCACTTGAAATATCCAGCAACTTCATGTGTACTTCTAGGATACCTTATTTTCCATACTTTTAGAGTGGAATAAGTTAAACTTATGAGTTTCTCAAGTCTTCAAAAGACAACCCTTGGGTATGTGCATGTCTTTATGACTTGGAATGTCACAAACATCTCAGTTCTATAGAACCCAAGACAAATCTATAGTTTGGGATAGTGGGATAGCCAGATTCTTTGAAACACTAGAAGCAAAACTTGACCTTAATGGATTCTCAGCATCTTTTGATTATATAACCTTTCATTTCCCATTGCTAAAAGATCCCCTGTTAAAAAACAAACAAACAAAAATCTTAATTTAAGGGGGATACTATGATTAAACGTAAGATATTTGTGCTTTAACAAGTCTTAGGAATGCGTTTGCAATTCACCATTTATTTACCTGCCCAAAACAAATGGTGAATCTAAAAATCTAAACTCTTGACACTTTCTACCTTAAGCTTTTCATGTAACAACACCAAACCACTCGTAACTCACTACATACTCTTGTAGACTCTTTCTCCTATATATTCTCACCCATTTATCTGGAAGTTTTCCTTCCCCATTGACTTTATTTAGGTCTCCAGTTCCTATTGAACAGTTAATTTTTCTTAAGATATTTATTTTTATCTCTATTCTTTATCTCTCTAACTCCGATTGGTCAACTCATCTTTTAAGATTCATCTTAGCCCTGCTATCTTCTGCCTATGCCCACTGCATCCCAGACTGCAGTTAGATGCTGCCTGCTCACATCCTCATCTGCATGTCTGATATATCCTTACGCATGGAAGCATGTAACCACAACATACTGCAATTACGTCTCTGTGAGTCTTCTCCATTGTGAGTCTTTTAAGGGAAAAGATTGTGTTCCCAGCATAAAATAGGAAACAGTCAGTGCTCAGGAAATAACTGCTGATTGAATGACTGAATGAGTGTTTTTGTTCATTGTTTATTATTAAAGTAGTAATAATATCATTATTGCTAGTAATAATACCATTACTGCTAATAATACCATTATTACAATAAAATACCATTGTAAATATCAATAGCAGCCCCATCATGCCTCTTGATTAGGAACGCCAAATTAGGAACTTAGTGAAATCTCTTTAGTTTTGATCACACCTTGATATACAAACTGTAAAGTTGTATCAGAAGTTCCATCTTCAGGGATTTTGGAAACAACTATATAGGGTAGGGTGATCAATGCATGAATTTTTTTCCCCAGAAAAACTTTCCAATAATCTATGAACCAATATCAATGAACTATAATTTCATTAATTGTGACCAATGTGCCACATTTCTAAGATAATAATAGGGGAAACTGAGTATGAAATATACAAGAACTCTCTGTGCTATCATTGCAATTTTTATTGCAATTTATCATTGCAATTAAATTTAAAGTGATTTTAGTATTAAAAGTTTATCTTTAAAAATATATAAGTAACAGCTTTAAATAAACCATGTAAAATTAATTCAAATATTTAGACCACTAAAAGTAAAATAATTTTGAGTTTTCTGGATATCCATGATTTCTATTAAAAATTAAAAAATGTTCGTGATGCTTTTGTAAGTATTTATTGTTTTATTAAATTCTATTTAAGAAACTATTACTTTAAGAAATCCAGTTAACGATGACAGCTGTGTTATAACCTTGAAGATAATTAGATAAATTTGGCCAAATTACACAAAGGTTTAGGATTAGCTTCAAGAATGGTTATGTGTGAAGCTTACCACATGGTGTGTAATGGTTTCTATTATCACTGGTTGAGATGTGACTGCTCATATAACCATGATGTAACATTTTATTACAGTCCATAGTGGAAACAATTTTTTTATAATTGAAACTTTTTTTATGTGTGAGAATCTCATACAGCAGAGGAACTGCATATTTCAAGAATATAATGAAAGTTCAGTATAAGATTTTACAAGGACCACACATTTGAAATATTGAGAGGGAAGCATGCTAACTGGGAAAATGAATTGCCAGCCGGTTTTCCCTCCTGCTGGTCTCCTAAGAGATACAGCAAACTGAGAAAATCCAGTTGTACTCTTGCCAAAAAATCTCATATGTCATAGAAAAGATGCTCTGTGGGATTCTGTTTCAATGAAAAAGGTCAAAATATACTTTCCTTATAAGTGTGCCTGTATATATGCGATATAAAGGGACAAATGTTAAAAGGAAAGCATAAACTCAGAACGCTTTCATCTCAGGGTATTTTTCTATAGTAGGGGCTAAAAATAAAATGCTCCCATATAAAAATGTGAAATCCGGACTTTAGTATGTCTGTTGTAACCAGATTTATATCTGCTATTATTGTATGACCAACAAATACACTAACTTTCACACAAATCTGAAAATTCACACATTTTATATATGAGTGTTACTACTTGATGACTTACCTTCCTCACTGAGGATATTGATTCAAAGATTCAAAATTCTTCCAAGTGATCAACATAAATATAGATTTTTGGAAAATTGAGTTTGAATTCAATTAGGACCCGACATATTAGTGACAATGGAAAGGGCACAGATGCATAGGAATCATTTATGCAGAGGTATTATGTAAATGAAAACTTAGGATTGGGTGTCATTATAGAGGGGAATCATAGCGAGAAGAAAGCCAAGTATACATCCTTAAGAAAATCCATCTTTAAATGATAGAAGAAGAAAAAAAATGAAACCAAAAGTGCAGAAAGAACAGTAACTTTGAAAGTGGAAGGAAGAGTCAAAATTTAAAGCTCGATTCCACTATTTCCTAAGTATGAACATTTACCCTTTGACACTGTTTGCCCATCTGTAAACAAGATAAATTAATTCTTATTTTACCAGCTTGAAAAGAATATTAATGTAATGTATGTAAAGTGCTTAGCTCAGTCTGTTGTTCAAAGTGAACATTCAATACGTGTTAGACTCCTTCCTCATGATCACTTATTTTCTTTAAGTGGAAAGCCAATACAAAAATTCAGAAGAGAGGTCATTGACCAATAGTAGAATTCAAGAAAACAACACTGATTCTTCAAAAAGGGTATGGTATTTTCATGGTGCATTTTATGCTGGGTCAACTTTACTCATAACCAGCAAATTTTGACTATATCCGTATTTTCTCAGGGCTAGTTTTGAACTCAGTGAATGAGAGTCATGTTTGATGAGGAAGGTGTGGTCGTAAACAGGAGGAGGGGCTATATTATAACTTAAATGCAGAAATTCTTCAAAGTAGTATCTTTGTTGCCAATTACTTCTGGACATTCTGTTGGTTTCATTTGAAAATATTCTTCAAACATTAAAATCAAGTTGACAAAATTTAGAAAATTCAAACATATTAAAAGGATCAAACGAAAGAAACTGGAAAAGAAGTTAAGTAACACAATATGTCCATGTAAAGGATGTAAAAATTCAGCTGCTCTTGGATTTGTTAAATGCATGTTTTCCTTTTAAAATACATTTGGGAATAGGCAAAACCCAAAAGGTGTTTTACTAAACACTTTTCCATTCATGTAGAAAAGTCCCAGTGGAAATTTAATCTCTGTGTTTCTGATACTTTCACACTTGACATCAAAGAATTGTTTTGTAAGAGTTATTTGATATATTAAGAGGCTTTCTGAGCTTTCTTCCAAGGTTTTCAAATTGTTTTTCTTGGAAAAATTGTAGTTGCATATAACCAAGGGGAAACTAATTCATACACCACTAAGTTCAAATTCAGTTCAAAATTCTAATGTCAAATTATCCAAACAAAAGTCTTTCTTGGTTAAACAATAATAACAATTCTCCATTATAACATTTTAGCTAAACATCCCTATTTTGTAGCAGATAACATGTAAACTTTTCTTTATCACCATACTAATTTCCTATATATCATTACAGAAAGAAGTAACTCCTTATGTAATGGAAATGAGAAAATTGTGTGTTCTGGTATATTGCTCTCGTGAACTGAAGATGCATAAATGACTTCACATAATCTAGCAGAGTTCAAAGGGCGAATAGAAGAGAATGGGAACTCTATTAGTCCTAACTGGTTAAATACTGGAAGTTGCTGAAGTTCTCTCCACCAGGAACAAAGAGATTTATTCTTCATTTTTAAAAACCATAATGGCCTTGGATTTTTCTAATCTTTAACCCCAGAAATATCCAGACACCATCAACTGCCATCTCAACTACAGAAAGAACCTGCTAGTCGGTCTCTCTACCACTTTTATTCCCATTTTTTCATAAAGCAATGAGCTCTCTTAGCCCCACTCCCAAACCTTCCCATTCTTCATAGAACAGCCAGCATTTTGTCCTTAAAATTAAAATCTAATCATACCTCTGATCCATTTGAAGACAATCAGTGAATGCTATAGACTGCATTTTGTGCCCCCCCCCCAGACTCCCCACCAAATTCATATGTTGAAGCCTAATCCCTAATGCCATGGTATTTGGAGGTGGAGCTTTTGGAAAATGATTAGGTCATAAGGGTGGAACCCTCCTGAATGGGACTACAGCCCTTATTAAAGAGATTCCCAGAGGGTTCAAGATGATGAGTACCATGGTAAGCGAAGTGAATTCCCTAAGTATGATCTCATGCCCTTACTTCATCTGCTTTGAAATGAGTTCCTTGTTCAGGTGCAATACTGTATGGTGGATTAGTAATTTCCTAAATTCACAAATGATGTTTTGGCAGAAGCCAGGGAAGGAGATCCGTATCTGGAGTAAGTGATTATTTCAGTGAAAACAAAACATTGTCCCTTCCATGATGGATGCAGTACAGTTGAATCAACCTTCCACCAGACTACTATTGGCTGCACACTCTGAAAAATGATGCCATATTGAAACTCAGTGTTAGTCACTACTGTTTGCACATTGGTAACTCAACAGTGACTGCAGCCAGGTCAAACTTGATTGATGTAGGTCCATGTTGCTGAACCCATGCATAATTTCCCTCCTTGTCTCATAGCCAGTTTGCTCATAAATCCACTGGGAAATGACAGAAGTAGATGGGTCACCCTATCTACCTGATTATTAAAATCCTCATCTAATGTTTCAACCATTTGGTGAACACCCACAGAGGGCACGCATATCTTTGCATTCTGTGCTCATTTGGAGAGGTCAATCCACATACCCCTTTCCCAGACATCCCTGTCACCAATCTGCCAAATATGTGCCTTCCAAGTCCCTGATCATCTTGCCAAACCATTAGCCAGAGCCTGTGAATTAGTGTGAATCTCTACTCCTGGCCATTTCTCCTTCCACACAAAATTAACAACCAGGTGCACTGCTTGAAGTTCTTCCCACTGGGAGGGTATCCTTTTCAATACCCTTCAAGTCTGTTCCAGAGTGAGAATATATGCCGCAGCTGTCCACTTCCAAGTGATGCCTGCGTGTCATGCAAAATCACCTGGAAATGAAGCTGGAGCTTTTTTATTCATAGTCAGTTGCTCACAGGACACTCCAAATGAAAACACAGATATGAGCTGAGAGAAAACAATAAAGCAGGAGTAGGACTCACTGGCATCTGAGTCACTTCTTCATTCAATTTATTCATACCTTCCTGTCCCTTCCATGATCCTGTCCTGCTTGAACCAAATTTCACAGACACCACGTCTACTTGTTGATGTAGTAC
This sequence comes from Rhinolophus sinicus, assembly GCF_036562045.2. Taxonomy (NCBI): domain Eukaryota; kingdom Metazoa; phylum Chordata; class Mammalia; order Chiroptera; family Rhinolophidae; genus Rhinolophus; species Rhinolophus sinicus. Next base: position 56,656,486 of record NC_133756.1, on the reverse strand, counting down.
TGCCTGCATGCCCAACATTTTGTCTTAGTGGATCAGATAGCATCCAGTTTATGATGTGTACCTCAGGTTGCCTGGTAACTTGGTGTCCCGTAATTGAGTATGCAGTATTTGCTAAGTAAGCCAAAAGCTATTTCTCAAAAGGAGAATCATTATTCACCAAGGATGCATGGCTCTGCTCCAAAATCCAAAGGTTATGCACTGTGATTTACATATAGGAGCCAGCTAAAAGTTCTGTACAGCATCAGTCTCCTCCTTGTCAGAGTAAGGACCATCAGATATGTTGGATCATATGGTGCTAGTGACATGGCAACTTGCACAGTGGATTGGACCTCTTGTTCTAGGCCCCACTTAAAACTGGCAGTTTTAGGGTTATTTAAAAAATAAGTATGAGTGACATTCCCAAAGAGGTGTATATTGCTTCCAAAATCCAAAGATTTCTACCAGGATTTACGTCCCTTCTAAGTGCTAGGAGAGGCTACATGCAACAACTTGTTCTTCACCTTGGAAGGAATACCATGACATACTCAAGACCACTGGCCCTTCTGGAAATTTCACCAATTTGGTAGACTCCAAAATTTTTTTGTGTGGTATTTATTTTCCATCCTCTGGCATGCAAATTTCTAGAATAATTGCCATTTGCTCCTTACTGGGTCAGCTTAGCATAATATCAACCATTTTAATGGACCAATTCGACATCCTGGAAATAGAAAAGTGACTGTGTCCCATGGACAAAATTATAACATAGGATTGGAGAGTTGATATAGCCCTGGTAGGGTAGTGAAGGTGTATCACTGGTCCTGTCACCTGGAAGCAATCCTCTCCCTATCATCTTTGCTAACAAGTATATAGCGAAATTCCTTCACCAGATCAATAGCTGCATACCAGATGTAAGGGGATATGTTGATTTGATCCAACAATGAAACCATGTCTAGAGCAACAGCTGTAATTGGAGTCACCACCTAACTAAGTATACAACAATCCACTGTCACTTTCTAAGATCCATCTGTCTTCTCCACAGGCGAAATAGGTGAGTTGAACGGGGATGTTATGGGGATCACTAGCAGTACTTCCTGATGTGACACAATTTTTACAATCTCTGCATGTATGTGGTTTTATTTTGGGTTTAGTCTTTTCAAAGGTAAATGCAATTCTGATTGCTTCCACTTAGCCTTTCCTTCCAAAATAACGCACATTTCATGTATCAGGGAAACAATGTTGGGATTCTGAAAGTTCCTGAGTATGACTCTTTCAATTATACATTCTGGAAATGGGGAAATAACCACAGAGTAGATCAGGGGAGTCACTGGACCCACTTTGAGATGGACTTGGGACCAAACTCCAATGATCACTGGATCTCCATAAGTCACCACTGTGACTGGTATAACACAGTGATTTCCAGTAATTACGAACAGTTGGATTATTTTCCCGTCACTCTAGTAAGTAACCATAGGTCCCTATGTGGAAGGCTAGGAGTAAGATAAACAGTAAACATTTTTGCCAGTGTAGTGAGGTCCTTCCTCGGTGGGACCTGGCCTCCCCTTCGTTCAAGAAGCTCTGAACATGAACTGGCTCAAACAGTCATTAGAACTAATACATGAATTCGGCAAGGCAGCAAGGTAGAAAGATGGTACACAAAAATCAAGTGTACTGAAATATTTTAGCAACAAAACATTGAAAACTTATTCTCATTTTCTTAAGATCCATCCACACACTTATCCCCAACATTTTGTTGATATAAACTGGCAACACCATGAAATTCTGTTGGTGTGTATAATACCTCTTACATTCTTTTTTTCTCACTCTTTGGGCCTTGCTGGACTTTATAGCCTACTTATAGGTCTACAAGCAAGGAGGAAAAATGAAGGTAGGTTCTCAGGAGAATCAGCAGTATCTTATGAAGCAATTACCATAGGAGAGAATATTGTAAGTTCTGTAAGCAGGGATTGATAAATTAGTTGATAAATTGATTAATCCAATTTGTGTAGTATATAGCCATCTGTAGGAATAGACTTTCAGAAATCTCAGCCCTGTGACTACAGAGGGAAAAAGTTTATTTTAGGGCAATCACAGTTGCTTTCAGATCTCTAATGGAGATCTTGAGATGAGAATTAAACGCACTGAGCTCATTATTTTCCCCTACCATACTCCTTAGTTTTACACACACACAAATATTCTATACCAGGAAACACCTGGTCAGCCAAAAACTTTTCTTCAATAGGCACTTGATTATAGTGTTACAAGTATTAATAATTTCAATAACTCCATTGCCACTGGATGGCATGGGCTAGCAATGTCACCTTCATCTATTTATAAATAGAGTCATTAATGTCTATGTGTAATCTGCTTAGAGAATCAACTACAAATAACCCAGAAACAATTAATAGAACTCATGCTTAAGATTTTGCCCCTATGGAACCATCTTGTTAACAAATTGTGTATCAGTCAAAGTACAATTAGAGAAGAAGTACCATTAGAACAATTTGACCCTATGCCACTGTGAGAGCAGGTTAAACAATTTCTGTAAGGCATTTGTCTTTAGCATAAGTCTACAGGGCAGGTAATCGAGAATGAAAGGTGAACACAAAATGAAGGAGAACAAGGACAAGCTGGAACCCATAGTAACAAAATCTGTGTTAGTTATTTACCACTGCATAGAAAATGGCCCAAAACGTCATGGCTTAAAACTAAGTGGATAATTATGTATTACCTCATAGTTTCTATGCGTCAGAAATTCAGGGGTAACTTAGCTGGGTCTCTTAAGAAGTTTTGGTCCGGTGTGCACTAGGGCTTCTGTCATCTGAAGGCCTGAGAGGGGCTGTAGTACCCACTTCTAAGATGACCCACACTTATGGCTCAGTTACTTGCAAGCTGTTGGAAATAAATTATTTTTACTTCTTTATTTTTACTTATTTATACTGCTTAAGTGTCCTTATAATATGTCAGCTGGCTTTCCCGAGAATGAGTGATCCAAGAGAGAGGGAAGAGAAAGTCAAAATGCCTTGTCTGACTCAGTCTCTGAAGCCAGGCACTGTCACAGTTCTATAGTCTTCCATATTCTATTTCTTAAATCAAGAATCTAAGTCCTGCCTACACTGAAAGCAAGTGGAATTAGGTTCTAACTGTTGAAGAAAGGAGTGTTAAAGAATCGGTGGAAACATTTTAAATCATAACATAAACTTACCAGCTATTTCACTCTTATGTATTTACTCAAATGAAAGAGGATATGTTCACAAAAAGAGATCTATAAGGATGATCCTAGGAGTTTTGTTCAAAATAGTAAAAAAACTGGAAAGAATTCACACATCCATCAACAGGAGAATGGATAAACACACTGGCGTATTCACACAATGTAATACTAGTCAGCAATAAAAAGAAACTATTGATTATGCAAATATATAAGAATGTTAAAAAGGTATGCTAAGTTAAACAAGCCTACACATTTGATTTCCTATGTATATGAAGTTCTAAAACAGGCTAAACTATACTAAATAAATAAAATCAGAATGGTGATTGCTTTTGAGGCCTGGAACATGAGGACATACTATGAAATGGCACGAGGGAATTTTCTGTGGTCATTATGATGCTCTGTGACTCGATAGGGGTATATTACACTTGTGTCTACATTCATCTAAACTCCTAAAAAGGTATGCTTAATATTTGTTTATTCACTGTATATAAGTTGTAGCTAAAATATAAACAAAAATTAAACTTTTGACAATGATATGCAGTCTTACATGTTTAGATGTGAAATATTCTGCTATCTGTAATTTATTCTGACAGGTTTAAAAATAAGGTGGATTAATGGTTGGAGAGAGAGAGGTGTAAGTTGGACATATATGTGGTAAAGCAAATATAGCTAAATATTAATAGTACAACCCTAGTGGTACTTCCATGGGGTTTCGGTGTCCAGTTGCTTTATCTTTTCCATGTATTTGAATTGTTTATAATAAAACGTTGGGGAAATGTGTTTGAATAGTTTGGCTTGATCTTTTGTGATTCTTAGCTCACAATGAAAAGAACTTGCCTGGTTTGCCCACTGGTCTAAGGAAGATGAGGGTCATGTGAGGCCAACCTGACCCCAGTCTGCAGCTTAGAGGCCAAGCTAGCTAAGCCCAGGCTAAATCAGCCAGCCCCTGGCTGCACTGCAGGTGGAAGAGTGACAATAAATGATGGTTGTTTCCAGACTCTGAATTTGGGGATAATTTGTTGCATAACACTGTTGTGACCACAACAAACCGAATTGCTGAAGTAATTATCTTCCTGCATTATCACTCTGCAGAGAAGTGCTTACATAAAAAAAAAGTGCTTTGCATGTGTTGTGAAGAGGAAATTAGTAGCCATAAACCATGCCTTGCAGGGCTTTAACTAGTGCAGACATATAACAAGTGCATGGGTAAATGAATAGCAGGTATGAAGCTGATGATATAAACACATTGAATATATTTCTAGGTGACAGAATGGTTAAAGCACTTACTTTACTGCAAAAGACAGTCAGCATCTGATAAGATTTGATTGCATTGAAAAGCAACCTATAATCAGTTTGGGGATGGTTTAGGTAAGAATGAATGGATGGCCTCCCAATGTGCCTTCATTATGATTTTGTAATTCTATGTATATATTGTCTGCTCAACCCAGAGACAGACTGCCGAAGGGAGTGCATTCAACTATATTCAACTGCGTGAGCTGCAATGGCCGAGGTGAATCCAAATTTTAGGAGAATCTTTGAGGATGTTTAAAGAGGAGGATAAAAAGCTTTAGATTTTGACTCATGTCTAGCAGCTCATCCAATTAAATTCAATTAACCTTTCAAATTAATTTTGAACAATTTTCTATCATTGTATGTGCTGCCTCCTCTTTCTGTGTCTTTTCTTTCTTCTTCTAAGATAGAACTCTGGAAACTGACTATGGGCTGAAAAGTTGCAAAGTATGTTTCTCTCTCATTGTCCATTGAAAGCAAACCCTCCTGTGAAGGCTTTTAAAGGGTCGGTGAGCAGTCATGACCCTAGCCTATATGCATCACCTCAAAGGCATGTCCATCTAAATGGGCTCAGGCTGGACAGCCTGGTCCAACATGTTTCTTCTCCTCAAAGGCTATCATTCATCACCACCTGCTGGCTCTCAGCCAACTAATTGAAAATAAATAGGAGCTTTGTTACTGCAACAATAAAGGCTGACCTTTGTACCTCAGCCCTTTTGTCAATTTGAGGGGAAAAAGATTTTTAGAAACTTTCTCTATGTTTTATGATTTACACCTCCAACTATGAATTCAACTAGGGGCCTCCTGAGTAGAGAAGGTCACGCAGTTCGTCAATCCTATGACCAGACAAGGAATTAAGCCACAGGGCTGGATCCTTGGCAAAATTATGCAGTTGAATCTCAATGCCCTTCCCCCTGATTTTTCAGTTCCTGCTGTTCTTACTCTCTTGCCCCCATCACTCCAGGTATGCTTGTACACCTCCATGACCTCACACGGGTCTCTTTTTGTTGCATGCGGTCACCCTTTCCTAATTAACTTTGCACGACACATTTTATCATTTTGTTTTTTTTAAATCCACTGCTACGTATAACACAAATTAAAATATACATGCTTATGTGATCTCTAAATAAAGTCATATATGTGGTGTAGAGGAAAGAATAGCTTGGGAATCAGAATTGGGTTTAAATCTGGATTTTAATAGTCAGTAGGTGTGTGATTTTGAACAAATGTCTGAAATTTTTGAACCATGTCTAAAAAAGGAAATAATATCTACTTCATAAGGTCATTGTGAATATTAAGAGTGATGCTATATAATGTGCCCAAGAAACAGTATTGTACTATAGTAGCTCAGAAACTGTATGTTATTTCAACCCAAATATAAACTGTAGTCTATCTGATAATTAAGAGCTAAATAAGCTCGTATTCTAGGCACTTTGGGAATGAATCTCTCTCCAAGTTTTCTATGAATTCCCAGCAGGGTTATTCACTCATGATCACATGACCTATTCTGAGTCCTCACTCTAATAAAACCATTCAGTTCATAACTTGTGTATCACAGAAAAGCTTCAGTTTTTCATTTACATGCCATATGCAGATGTAGAAGCTTGTGAAAAACTGGAATGCATAATAGATTTGGATACTTAGTGAGACAGTGAGTTGTGTGTTTTTTTAAAAAAGCCCAGAAATACAAACAATTTCAATTAAATTTGATTAAAATCTTTGAGCCAACCATTGTGATACGCTGCTGTCTTGGTGCTCTCTTCATCCACATTCAAATTCTCACACATTTCTCAGATAAAACCATTAAAATATTGCTTAGTTTACTTATACACTAATATTTGTTTCAGGGTCTCAGCTTCAATCCCAAAGTTTTACTCAGGTATTTTCTTAAATAATGATGATTTCTTCCAAAAGAAAAAGAGAAATACTTAGGGGAACTTAACTTTTTGAAAATTCTGTTATGTCACTAATTTCTTTAAAATTTAATCTCTTTAAAAATAGTTTCTCGTCTTTTTTTTAAACTACTCTACCCATCCATACTAGACAGTGTCTTGCACCAAGTAAATGCTCACATTTTAAGCATAAGTAACAGAACAGTAAACTATTTGGTGGGAAGTAGCCTTCACAGACCCTTCAAATCAGACTGTGTAAGTAATGACTGCTTCCAGTGATTGGGCTACCAGCCAACTTTCCTCCTTAAGGAAGACACCCATGAGTTTTCTCTTCTCACTATCCCAACCTTCACCTTAATACTTGTTTTCTCTTTTTTGTTTTATTTTGAATGGTCAGCCATCATGGCCCCCATTTTATTCCCCCAACTTGAGACGTATGAAGGATTTTGGTTTCTCTGGGTGTGGGTTGAGGTACACACACACACACACACACACACACACACACAAAAACACACATTTATATAATATATATTATATTATACTATATTACATTACATTACATCACATTACATTACTCAGATGCATATTAAAAAGGCATTCTGAGTCTGAGTTTTGGCTCAACTTTCCCAAGGAACCAGAATAGGAGTTCTAATAGATGGGTTCAGTTATTAAAGAAATAATGCTTAACAAAGCAGCACAATGCTTAAAATACCATTTTGATTTCAAAAATAACATAAGGCAAACACTATATTGTTTGGAACACTGAAAATGAAGGACTTCAGTTCAACAAGAGATGCCTTATTAGCATTTATAGACATTTAGATTACAATTTTACAAAACGGTCATCTTTGAAGATATTTGCAGATTCTTTCAATGTTACAAAATCTTAGCTAATACTGCATTTAAGTTTGCTCAAAAGTATTTCTTCAAGTTCTAATTAAATTGTCAGTGAAAAAAATGAGAGGAGACCCTTATCAGCTCTGTTGATTTTATAAGTAGAAAATTAAAACTTCAGTATAATTTTTGCCACGTGCTGATTAAGGTCATGACAAATTATCTATCATAAAATAGATTTTAATTAAAGATAATGAAACAAAATATTTGAACAGATCACATTTTAGGTCTACAATATAATAGATTGGTGGAATTAAATTTGTAAATTGAAATTCCTTTTTACCTAAAATGTACAAGTATGTACTACCCAGCATATCCGGAAAAAATAATCAAAAACCAATGGAATGATTTCCTTCTATCACATGTTCATTGTCTTTTCCCATCATTAATTATATCTTAGCAAAATAAGAGTCATGCATAAATCCTACGCTGATCAGTTTTTAAATGAAGTTAATCTGACTGAATTTTCTATCTCCAGGCAATTTTAACATCAGTAGAACAAAAATTGGGAGGAAAGTGTGAAAATAAATTTTGGATTATCTTTTGTCTCTGGGTACAGATTCTTCATCCAAATACTGTACTCAAAAATTAGGAGGGTTAATTTACTATTCAATACTGAGGAACATTATAATATAGATCCTCTTAAAGTCTGGTATATTTTTCATAGCATGTAATACATTTGGGAAGTCACCCTTTTCTTTTTTTTTTTTTTAATTCAATTTGTCTGGCACTTTTTGAAAATATTTATCTACTGTTATATAACTTACATGTTAAGCTAGTGTTGCATATCCTAATAAATTAAAGCAATTATTTGATATAGTTCAGACATAATATCAAGGTTTAGAGTCATGTCAATGAGACAAAGGAAAGAATCCTAGCTAGACAACTTCTAGAGAAGTCATTTCATATCATTTCCTTTCCTCCCCATATAATAAAAACAAACAACAATAAATAAGCCTCAATTCTTAGATATTTCAGGAGAATTACTTATGAACGAATTTTTCAGCTATCTGAGCTTCATTTGAAGTCAACTAAATCAAATATCTATTTTTGGTAAAACACTGTGTTAAACACACACAAAAAAGAAAATAGAAGTAAGATATAGACACTGTACTTATTATTCAGAAATGTATAAACAAATGTTCAAAATAGAAAGCAGACAAAATTTATCACTGAAGAGGCTGTATAGTAAACTACAATGTTGGGGAGTAGAAGAGATGATTCGTTGAAGGCTTTTTTTTTCTTTCTTTTTTCATTGGTGGTTGTGGTTTTTGTTTTTGTAGGGACCTTTGAAAATGTATTATACAGCATTTTGGAAACAATTGACTTAATGGAATCATTATGAATGTCAACAACTATAATGTGCATTAAAAGAATTATAATATTAAGAACCATAGATAGTTACAGAAATGGCTGTGCATACACTATATGGTCCCCCATTTGTATAACTTCTGAACCATCACATTCATTTTACCTATCTTTATTTTGTCTCTCATCCTATTGGAAATGTCTTTCTTTTGCTACTAAACAATTCACACAATTCCTTCTAACGTATCATATATAACTGTTAAAATTTAATAAACTTACTAATATATTCTACTGGCTTAGAGTCTCAGTTCTAGCTGAGAAAGAGAGTGAACTGAGGTGTTTTTTTGGTATGTTTTTGAATATGGGTCCTCATATCTACTACAAGTATTTATGATTAAGAAGGTCCAAGATGAGGCAAAAGGATATGTTGTTTTTAAAAAGTCTTAGGTAATTCGGATCTGATCCACATTTGAGAGTTACTTCTCTAGTATATTTTTAAGGCATCTACTTTAAACGATTATACAACTCACTTGTATACAACGATTACACAACTCAGAAAACAAAGGTGGTCTTTTTTTGAGAACTTTTGAGTTTTCTTTCCTACCGGTCCCTAAATTAGTTCACCCTAACCAGAAATACAGCAAAGGTATTTTCTTTTTAGAAGTCCTTGTTCATAGAATAGCAACCCCATCATGTGGTATTTTGCTGAAATTGCTCCTAGAGGCATGTTAGGTTTGATTGTATTTTCATATCCAAAAGCAAATTTTTAAAAATTGACTAATTTATTTACTTATTCAACATTTATTGAGCAGATAGTATATGGTATGCCCATATAGATGCCCAAGGAAAAAAATTCAAAATCAATACTGTAATCTAATCATACATATTTTGAAATCTATACATCAAAAATAAAGCTGATGGACTCCAAGGTATTGATTAATACATTTCTATTCAAATTACCAATTTCTTTTAATTAAAATCTATGATTTGTGGGAGTTTAAATTCCCAAAAAAGTTTGTTTAATCAGAGCTATGACAAGACTAGTTGATTGCTGTTGCAGGATGATACATTACCCCAATAATGAGGGCCTCTTCCACTCCGCTTTCAGAACTTATTTGGTCATTACCCAAGAAACTCCCAGAGAATCCAACAGAGCAACCGCCTTCAAAAATTGCATTAACTGACACTGAAACCCAAATTAACACTGCGTTTGTTTTCTTTTTGATTGAGTTTTTCTCCAGTGCCTCCAAACATTTTAAAATGATATTTGTTAGATAAATGTCTTCCAGGCATGTTGACTATTGAGCACACGCTGTTTATTAAAGAGAACCGGAGATCATAGACAAGACCATTGCGATAAGAAAGAATCCGATTTTCATTGCAGTTTTACTTATGGTGGCCAATCAAAAACGTTTACTATTACCAAAAGCCAGAATATGCACTGGATTTGATTCTGATGTATAGATGATAAGAGCAAAATGATTACTCCTTAAAATTAGACATCTGTGCACTTCATGCAATATAATTGCTTTAATTTATTAGGATACACAACACTAATATAACATGTAGATTACATAACAGTAGATAAATATTTTCACACAGGGCCAGACAAATTAAATTTAAAAAGACATGGAAGCAACCAAAAGGTCCTTCGATAGATGATTGGATAAAGAAGATGTGGGACATATATACAACGGAATACTACTCTCTCTTAAGAAAAGATGAAATAGTGTCATTTGCAACAACATGGATGGATCTTGAGAATATCATGCTAAGTGAAATAAGTCAGACAGAAAAAGTCAAGAATCATATGATTTCACTGATATGTGGGATTAAAACTGAAAGCAACAAACGAACAAGACAAAGAAAGAAAGAAACAAAAATTCATAGATGCATGCAATAGTTTAATGGTTACCAGATGGTAATGGGGAGGGGACTGGGAGATGAGGGCAAATGGGGTCAAATATATGGTGATGGAAGGAGAACTGCCTCTGGGTGGTGAACACACAATGTGATATATAGATGATGTATTACAGAATTGTACACTTCAAGCCTATGTAATTTTACTGACCATTGTCACCTCAATAAATTTTAATTACAAAAAAGAAAGAATTTTTGTACATTTTTCTAAGTTCACTCCTTGGTTTTCTTGCTAAAACAAGACCATTCCATAAAAAATAACGTCTTGGAGCATACATTTGTTTTAAGAATTTCAAGGGGGTTTAAAATATTAGAAAACTAAGTGTGTCAATTTAAAAATTTCCTTTTATTGGTAAACACAACTACAAAATCCCATTAACATTGTTGAATTTATGGTGACATTATTCTCCTTATTGGCCATTCATTTTCATCACATAAAGCAAGAGTTTCTGGTTTGTTTGTTAAGTGTGTGTAAACTGCATTTACAATAATTTTAAAAAAACAGAAAAATGAAATAAATATCAAGTCATTCTTATTTCAAATATTGACAAGAGTAAAATTTGCTAATTTAACAGATACAGAAATTAGTGTTTGAGGAGTAGAGATTTTAGCTACAATGATATGTTACCAAAGTGTTTACTAAGAAGCTGGCATTGAAGCTCAAGTATTCTCCCCAAGTAGTTACAACCTACAAGAGTAAAAGTGCTAAGTATATGAATAGTCCTGCTCTGCCCAACATAGTAACTACTGGCCACAAATAGATAATGAGTACTTAAAATGTGACTACTGTACCTGAGAAATTGAATTTTTAACTTTATTTTATTTTAATTAATATCAGTCTACATGTAACCAGTCGCTACCGTATTGTATAGTGTAGGTCTGTTAGGTTGGTGCAAAAGCAATTGCGGCTTTTGCAATTATTTTTAACCTTTTAAACCACAACTACTTTTGCACCAACCTGATAGACTCACATACTGTATTTAGTTGCCATTTTATTTTTAATGTTCTTTAAGCTCAAGCTTTCTTAGCCTTCTCTTTATGATAATCACATGTTATTGGAGAATATATTTGGTGGGCCATTTTTATAGCTTCTTCTCTTCACCTGAAATTCTTTGTCTGGAATTTATCTTTGCACCAGGTTTGTAGGGTGTTTTTACATCTGTGACTCCTGAGATCTTTAATACCAGTCAGGTGGACAAGCAGTCCAACAAAGGACATTGCAAGAGATACAAGAATCGATATAGGGATTTCTCTGAATATAGAGAATTCTTGAAGTCAAGGGAGAACTGACAGGAGGGGTGTGGACTTGAAATGTGTGCCCCAAGGTCATGGGAGACCATGAAGAAATTTTGATGTGGAAGAAAAGCAAAGAAAGGAGCTGGGAGATCCCATAAGGCCTCATCACAGGGGTAGGAAGAACTGGGTGCCCCGGTGGAGGAAAACAAAATAAGAAAATGATATAGTGCTTAATCTCAAGTTTATAACCTTAATAATGACGTTGTAAGTCCTACAACTCTGTTACATGATGGGCTAATATAAGGAGATAAAACAGATACATGAAAGCCATCAATGAAAAGGATATCATTAATCATTTTTTAATAATATAAAAAGGCAAATAGGAATTTCTGTAAAAATCAGAAAGTAGAAGGAATGAATCAGGATATTTTTCATAGAGTAGCAATGGATGTGATTTGAAACAAAATATATTGTATATATTGCTATGTATGATGCTAACTGCTTTTGTAAGAGGTTGGATTATGTTAAAAAGTGATGTTATAAGTGAAAGAAGGGAATATATTAAAAACCAAATTTTAAAGAGTAAATTTTGTGGTGTACATCTTAATAAAGGTGTAACAAAATAATATACAAAAATAAAAAAAAGAAATCTACAGGGGAAAAGAAGGCTCTTAAGGGAGGATGGTTTGGGGAGTACAGGTTGAGTAGAAATTTGGAAGAGCTCAATTTCTCTCTCCAGTCAATGAAAAATAAATATATGCTACCTGGAGGAGTCATCGTGAAGATGAGTTTAGAGGAAGAGGTGAAAGGGATGGGTGAGATGAGGCCCTGCATAGCTGCAAGGGTAGGATTGGAGGGCCCTCAATGACACAGTAATTCCAAAAGGACTTTGCGACATAAGAAATAATAATTTTTCATATTTTTAAGTAGTTTATCATGCTGTTTTTTATGCACCTGTCTCTTTCTTTTTCAACCTTACAGTGCTTTAATAAGTGTTACATTTCTCACTAATTCTTTTCCATCAATAAGGATTATTTGGGGGTAATTAAAGCACCATGTATGGGTTGATTTAAGGTAAAAACATACTATTGGGGAAGCTGGAGTTGAGGACAAAGGAGAGGCTGGAGAGTAAATATCTGGGAATTAGCAAAATTTCTAGAGATAATTAAGTCTTTTAAAAACTGTGGACTTGGTAAGGTGCAAGCTGAGATCTCTAACTGGTAACCTCCAAGGGGGACCAAGGTACTATCTGGGATAGAGGTGGAATAAATAGAAAATTTTCACAAAGGTCAATATATGACACAATGAAAGGATGAAATTGGAAAATAGGGAAGCCCAGAGATGAGTGGGAAGATTTAGAAGGCCCAAAAAGTGTAGCAGATGGCATTTCTTGGCTGGATGGCAGGAGGAGGGATGACAGACTCCTCTCCCTCTTTTATCTTCTCTTCCACCTTTAAGAGCTCTGTGTGTGTTCTGTAGTTCAGCCATGAGGGTCTAGAAGTCTTAAAGCATGAAGTGCTTCCATGTGCTTCAGATGGTGGACGACTATCTTATATTTTTTATTGTCATAAATATATATACATATATACATACATACATATATATATATATATACATACATATAACATAAAACTTACCATTTTCACCATTTTTAGGTATACAATTCAGTGACAGTAAGTACATTCAGATTGTAATGTATCTATTACCATTATCCATTTCCAGAACTGTTTTTATCCCATACTAGAACTCTGTACCCATAAAACAGTAACCCTCCTCCATTCCTTCTCCTTTCAGCACCTGGTAACATCTCTTCTACTTTCTGTCTCTATGAACGTGCCTATTCTAATTACCTCATCATATAAGTGGAGTCATACGATATTTGCTATTTTCTGTCCAGTTCATTTATTTCACTTAGCATGTCTTCAATGTCCATGGAGGTTCATTCCTTTTTAAGGATGAATAAATTCTTCTCTCCTCCCGGAACCCAGCCCCTGCCCCAGGCTCAGATTTAGTCCCAGAGTCAACTTCAGTCCTCTCTACCTCTTTGGCTACCTTCTTCTCCAAACCAAATTTTGGCCTGTGGTGTGTACTTCCCTGGAGCTTATAATGAGGTACCATCTGTAATTGGGAATAAAATTTGTGGATGAAAAAAGGGATCTTATGGAAAGTAACCTCACAGGGTGATCTCATCATAAATTCCTAACTGGGCAGTCCATGGTGGGTTGTCATGCCCCAGGCATATAAGTTTTTACTAAAAGGTTTACCTTTGCCTTAAGCAGCCCTGTCCATTGTTTCTGTGCAGCTAGGTTAACACACCTTTGAAATTACCAAAACCACCCTCAAGAGAACACATAACCTTGTTAACTACCCAGTATTCCATTCCCTGCCTTGTTTTGTCCCACTTCCAGGTAATCTTCCTTACATTCCCTCCTTAATTTCTTTTTCTAAGACATTTTAATTAAAATATAGCAAACATACAATATTATAATAGTTTCAAGTGTACACCATAGTTATTCAGCATTTATATACCTAAGGAAGTGATCAACATGAAAGTCCAGCAACCATCTGACACTGTACTATACTATCACAATATTATTGGCTATATTCCATATGCTGTATATTACAAACAATTTCCCTATGCTGTATATTACAAACTTACTTGTTTTATACCTGAAAATTTGAACCTCTTATTCTCCTTCACATTTTACCCCCTTTTAAATTTTTTTCAATTACAGTTGACATTCAGTATTATTTTATATTAATTTCAGGTGCATAACACAGTAGTGAGACATTTACATTATGTATAAAGTGATCCCCTGACTAGTCTAGTACCCATCTGGCACAATACAGTTATTACCATATTATTGACTGTATCTCTTATGCTACACTTTACATCCTCATGACTACCAATTTGTACTTATTTGTTAACTACCAATTTGTACTTCATAATCCCTTCACCTTTGTTGACCCTGCCCCCTCACATCTATCACCCCTGGCATACGCATGTCATCATTTTGGCTCATGTACAATCTGTTAACAATTCTCTACAGGTTTGGACATTTCTTATTTCTTACATAGGCAAATTCAACAACTGAATGACACTAGTTGCCAAAGCATCTGGAAAGTTTGTGAGATTTACCCTCTGTGATCTAAAGATCTCAAGAAGCCTTTCGTCCTATAAGTTCTAACCTGGCCCACTACAACCTGGCCTCCCAGGCCCCTGTTCCGGGAGGCCAGTCTATCTTTCCTGGAGATTTTCCATTAGTAATCAGCCCAGCTAAAGGACAAACGTAGACTCCCTGGCCCTCTGGGTTGAAAAGTCAGTGCAGCAAGGCTCTAAGGAAACTTTCATGGAGACATCCAGGAAGCTTCCATGTAAAAGCCAAGCAAATTCCAATTATGAAATGAATGACGGAAGTGTCTAGGGCATACCCTGAAGAAAAGACCAAAACATAACTTCAGAAAGCCAGCTGGTGAAGGTACAGTGGGATCATTTTCTGCAGGAGACAAAAAAGCGAAGATGTGGGGAGCTCTCAGGGAAAGACCCTCATCATTTCTTATCAAAGGACTCAAGGAAGCACCAGGACCAGAAGCAACCAGAAAACACCCTAAACATAAATTTAAATAAATCTGGGCAGATCAATCAGGATAGAATTTATGTATGTGTTGTTCATGGATTGCTGCCATCTACACATTGTCCCCTTCTGGAATATCCAATACCCACTTGGAAACCAAAATTTTGACACATTTGATGGCATGGGCATATTTCCTGACTATCTCTTGGGAGCCTTCCTTCCTTGATCCAGGTACCTGATAAGTACTAGGAGTACGTATGATAAGGTCAAGCAACGAAGCGCAGGTCCTGCCTCACAAAGTTCTATAACCTCTTTGTGTCTTTAGGTTGAAAAAGGCACAATGTGGGGCTCTTCCTAGTTGCCTTTCCCTCCCAGCTACCCATGTTCTGGGGCTGATTTCATAGCCAAGTGTGCCCAGTTTCTTACCCTAAGGGAAGGCACCTTAGGCAAGTCAAGGAGACTAGACAATCCCCCCATAATTTCATCCCCGTCCTGGAAAGCCCTCTTTCTGACTCTTACGTATAGACAAGCACGTTCATAAGATCATGAAACAGTCATCCTCTGATATTGGTCTTGAGCACAGAGGCCGTTCAGACAACTAAGCATAACAGACTCATTTTCAGCCCTTTGTACGCACATCATGGACATTCCGAGCGTAGTGGTGACCAATAGATAAAGCCTAGAGCTGTCAAGTCAGGCAACAGCAGAAATTGAACAAAGTTGGATAAAAGAGGGAGTAGTGCCATAGCATGGAAGTACAACATTCCAACAAATAGGATGCATCAATTTTGAAATTCCTCAAAGGGGCAGAGCACAGTGAGAAGGCCAGACAGAAACCCCCACTTTTCAATCACTGTTAAGAGATCCCTTGGAAGCCAGGGACCTGAAAACCCCTACAAGCTAACTTGGGTCTGCATAATCTCAGGGCTCCAGTGGCCAGAGAATGCCCTCTGCAAGAGAGAATATTTGTTGTCCAAGAACCAGCACAGCCAAACCATACAGAGCAGCTTTCTGGTGAGTCAAACTAAAGATAGAGCCTCAAGGCTGTCTCATTGAATTTAAGCTACTTTGTGTCAGGTAGCTTAACTCCTAATGTTCTATAGTCCCATCCCCAGAGTACAGCTAATGAGAAAATGTCAGTTTCTAAGGCGCTAAAAGTCTACATGGGGTACACAGGGAGCAGCTCGTGGCAGCAGGAGCCCCAGAACCCTAAGCTCCTGGCCTCAAGATGGACAAGAATTTAGCCCGGATTCAAGAAGGAAATGACCCTAGAGGACCCAAAGCAGGAAGGCATGGAGGAGGTGCCGCAGGGTTGGGAATCCCTTAAGCTAGAAGGAAAACACACCGAGCCCAAGCCAGACATATAACAGACACCCTGTGAGCAAGTTCGTCCAGCTCCTGCCATAGGAAAGTCTCAAGAAAGTCACTTTGGAAAGATAGGGGAGCTCTTTCTTTGCCTTTATACCAGGAGAAAAGGTAAAGGAAACACTTGTCCTCTTCAGGAAACAAAATGAACATCAGTCTCTGTGCAAAGCCCCTACCCAAAAGAAAGCAGAGCTGTTTTTATGCAGAATGGGGGGCTGAAACTCAGGAGCTCCTATAGCCATTGACCAGATCCAGAGAGAAACTGAGGCTCAGCTTAGACTTTATGCCTGGAAGAAAAGACAATACAAGCGGGAACTCCAGGCCTAGGAAGAGATTCTACAGAGGCATTCTTGAGACTACAAAGCAAAGAAAAGTGAAGTGTGCCTCATCTTGCGTTCAATAAACTGTCTCTGATGGCCACAGTTACACAAACAGGACCAGAGACAGGAACAGACACCCCTGAAAGTCATATGATTCAAGGATCAGCAAATATATCAAACTACCGCTTCTTTTCCATGCCCCATGTCTCTGACAGCACAGGGCAAAGCACACCTAGTACCTTTAGCCTGAGGTAACCGTGCAAAAAACTTCCCCTCTTTAAAATGATTTTTTCTCTTTTCTTTCTCCTTGATTCAAACTGGCCTTATTTATCTAGTGTAATAGCACCCGTGACTCACTTGCTTCTTTTCTTTCCTTATCCTTCCTCCTTTGCATATACTGCCATGTCCACTTCCTTAATCATTACGCCCTGAGGACATCAGATTCTGGTCAGCATCAAACAGTTTTAGCAACAACGCCACAGGACTGTTGACCACAGAAACAGTGTTTTGGTCAAACTGAAGATATCGTCTTGACCTCAGTTGTGTTTCAGCTCCAGACCCATAAAGGCAGAAGGACCCTACCAGCCACACCCCCTTGAAATCAGACATAGCATCATGACTCACATCAGACCCTGATGCAATGATCAACTGACTCCCCGACAAATCAGTAGAGGCCGTGACCCCAACTCCCTTAGCTACCGTGACTAATGGTTTTTTTCCATATACAACCTATCCCATAGAGGCCATCGGTAAGCCAGGTCTTCAGAGCAGTAGCTCACCTATGTATCCAGGTTTGGTGACATTTTCTTACATCCTCTATTTTCTTTGCTGCAAACTCCTGTTCCTGTCTCATTTGGCTTTGATGCAGCAGGAAAATGAACCCCTTGAGTTTGGTAACATCCCCTCAGGTCTCCTCGAGGTGCCGCATTCAGGGAGGTGTCTCCTATGTTCAGTCAGAAAACGTTTCTCAAGCCCTTCCAGGAAGCAACATTTTACTCTAACCAAAATTTAATCCATGCTCACAAAACATATTATCTCTCATGTAAGTAATTTATACAATGCTCTATTTCAATAGTTTATCATTTTAATAATTAAGCTTTAAGTATTATAATTGTTACATGACTAACAAGAATATTACATATATCTTGTATGTAAATCCATGTATAAACATACTGTACTTATGTATATGGAGATTATACACATATAAATGTATATATATATGTATGTATATATATAGATAGATAGATAGATGATAGATAGATAGAAAGAGAGAGAGAGAGAGAGAGAAATTTCAAATATACTGTGTCTATTCAACAAAAATAACTTCACTAGTTATTTTTTAAAATACAGAGGGACCAATGGAAATTTTAATGAATGCTGCAAAATAGATGGGAAAAATCAAGGCTCCTTAACCATTGGTATGGTTCAACACAGCAAAGGTTACTTCTATATAAAATTTCAAATGCTTTGTTAGAGAATGGATTATGTTAGAGAAGACCTCTCCACACTCCCTAATTCATGATGATTTAAGAGTACAGGGTGGGTTAGAGATTTGGGAGAGTGGAGCTGTTCTGTATATTAAAGACGATAAAGAACTTTCTCTTTCTGAGGGGTTTTAGTGTGCCATGGCTGAGCTCAAGCTCAACTTCCTGTGACACTGATTCCATTTTCAACTTCCTGTGTGAGGTGGTCCTCATCTTCTATGACTGTACTACTGACAGAGGAATCTATTCTCACCTTATTTGCAAAAATAAGAGGCATGATCAGGTAAGGAAATCTCACGTACAATAGAAACTGACTATTTTACTGTCCCTCTTTTGACACTTCTAAACCAATTTTCTTGTCTCTGAAGAATACATGGAAATTCTCAGAATAGATCACCCGCATTACTGCTCTGTCCAATAGGTATTCCCTAGTCAAGTGGGAGTATTGAGCACTTCTAATGTGATCATCCCTAATTAAGATATGCTGTCACATACACACCAGATTTCAAAGACTCGTATAATTTAAATTTTTTTTCATTAATAATTTTTATATTGATTACATGTTGAAATGGTACTTGTGCTAAATCAACTAAATTCCTAAAATTAATTTTCCACATTTTGTTTTAACATGACTACTGGAACATTTAAAATGAAATACATGACTCTTTTTTTATTTCTATAGGACAGAACTGAAATAGATGATTTATAAAGTATTACAAATGGCATAACATGGAAAAACATTTATCTTCACAGCTAATTGAACTAATAAAATTTACATGACAATTAGGTTTTAAGATATGAAAAGATGTCAACGCATATTATTAGCAAGGACCTGGTGAGATATACATGCTTACATATTACTGATGAGGTTATAATTGTTAAAAACCTTTATGGAAAACAATTGGAAATGCAGTTAAAAGCCTTTAAAATAACGGTTCTCTTTTACCAAATAACCACAATTTTAGGAGGTGCTGTTAAGGAAATGATCAGTGACATACACAGATTTAGATACAAAGATCTTGGTTGAGATATTATTTATTTTAGAGATATATTGCAGTAACCTGTATAGTAAAAGTAAGGAAATGTTTAAATAAAATAGAGTTTATTCATATGATAAAATTATTAAAGAAAAAAACCACAGGTATCACTTGTGCCAAAGCTCATGATATCAAACCTAGATTTACTACCTGACCTAATAGCAGTTTTCTCCTTCACCAGAAATGTGATCTTAATCAACTAGTCTGAAACTTTTCTGGTCAAGTACCACTAAGGCAATCTGTCGCATGGGCCCTCTCCATCCTTCAGAGAAAGAAGAGGCAGTTTGCATAATAAAATACTTGCTTTCCCTTCCCTGAACAGAAAATGTACTGGACTGAAAATAATCTTTTTTTTTTTTCCTTTTGCGAATAGCTCCCTTGTCCCGTTTTCCTATAAAACCTTCTATTTTTCACAACCCGTCAGAGTACCCTTCCAGTTGTTAGAAGGGATGACACCCAATTCCAGAATCACTTAATAAAGCTAATTAAATCTTCAAATTTACTTGGTTGAATTTTGTTTGTTGACAGAATATTGTCCATATTCTGGGCATAGCACATTTGTAATATGCATTTAATAATAGAATTCATACATTGAAACACAAAAGCATAATCATGCTGATGCATTAGTGTGGTTAACATTTTTTTCTTTAATATACTTTTTGTTGTTACAGACTTTCTAAACATTCCATGAATTACAGGAAGTAAAGAAAAAGGAAACAAGATGGATGTGGTATCTACTAGTTGCATTTGTCATATCCTCCATATTTTTTCTTTCAAATCTCCTAAACTTAGAAATATCTTTAATAGGTATACAGATGATTTACATAATTTCCTTTAAACTCATTTCCTTTTTTCTCTCCAACCTTTTTCCCTACTAAACCAAGTTATTACTGGAGAACACTTTATCCACAGACAAGCATTCAAAAACACTAATGTTAATTTTAAAATAAATGTTTTTCATCTCTCTTATCTTGGTGTTAACATTATCTATTTCTTTCTGATCCATATAAAAAGAATCAGCTCATTACATTTGCATTTTTATCTCCAACTCTCATTTTAATCCATATTCATTTCATTTGTCATTGTATATCTCATAAAATTTAATTAACATATTTAGAAATCTCTCACTGCAAAAAAGAAACCTGACTTTAGTATTTATATATAAAAATTGTGCTTTAATTGACTAAATATAAAAATTCAGGTCAATCAATATTGGCATTGAGAAACATATAAAGATTTTTCTGACCTATCTCTGCAATAAATAAACTTACATGTCTGGTTTTCGCTTGTTTAATTGATCATTGTTTAGGAGTAATCCTTCATCTGGGTAATCTCTCACATTTTACCAATATTGTTTCTAGCAAAGTCAATCATCATAGTCATATCACACAAACCCAGACTTAGAATCAACTTACTGGGCATAGGACTTGTGAGCTCAAAGTTCTTTGCTTGAGGATAAAGATAATTTCAAAATCACTAAGATCCAAATTTTCTACATGGGATGACCAAACAAAAAGTATGTGTTTATTCTCAGGATCCCCAAAGAAGCTTAGAATGAGTAAAAATTGCAAAAAGCACAGGTGAATGTGTACTTGCAGACTTTTTAAATTGTTGTAATAACAAATGCTTGCCTAACCACTGTCTGCATAATTCTGTTTATAAATGGCATTACTCTCAAGCAATATGCAGTTTGGGATTTCGTTCCATCTGGCATTGTAGCCAAGCATAGCTGCAGCCCTGTAAGGTGGCATGTCAAGCAGAAAGACAACAGAAATCGATCTTAATTATATTGGCAACCTTGACAATTGGCACAGTGTTTATAAGACAGTAGGCACTCAACAAATGCTGTTATTATTCCTTAATGCATAATGAACAATCCTATATGAAGTCAACAAAATCATGATATTCATGAAAATATTCCTGGGCTCTCAAGTTGGTGGAATGAGTGTTTTATGCAATAATTTAATAGCTGGATTTCCTATTTAACTGAGTCATACTTAACACAAAATAAAATCCACTTATTTTAACCATATAGTTCAGTGGGATTTGATTATGTATTACCCATGGTATAAAGCACTGATTGAAGTTATTAAGAAAAGGGAACGATGGCAGAGTAGGTAAACTCTGTGCTTGCCTGCTCTCATGATCACATCAAAATTACAACTAAACTATAGAACAGCCATCATTGAGGATCACCTGAATTCTAGCTGAACAGAAGACCTATAATGAAGGGTAAACAGAAGAAGCCACATAGAGACAGACAGGAGGGGCACAGATGCAGAACGGGCTGGTCCCACACCCATGTGTGACAGTTAAAAATCTGGAGCGGTATCTCAACTGTGGAGATCCCTCCTGAGGAGCAAGGGGTTCCAGCCTCACAGCAGACTCCTCAGCCCAAGGTTTCAGTGCTGGAAAGAGAAGGCCCTATTACTTCTGGCTGTGAAAACCAGTGGACATTGTGCCGAGTGAGAAATATGGCAGCTGGAGTCCCAAGCATTCCTCAAAGGGCCTGTATACAAACTTAACTCACTGATGGATTCACTTGTTCTGAGTTCTAGCACTGGGGTAGCAGTACAAAAGATGCCAGGGACATACCGAGAGCAACTAAATTGTCTGGCTTCAGGTTGATAGATGGAGGGGCAGCTTTCTCCTAGACAGAAGTGCTGGCAGAAGCCATTGTTCCTTTGTTGAGCTCTCCCCTCACCCAGTGTGCAGACTTAGATGGGCACCATATCTGATTCTCCATCAATCTGGCTAACACCATTCGCCTTATCCTGGTTACTCCCTGAGTCCCCATCCCACCCAACATGAGAGCCCACCCAAGCTGCTTCTGGTGGCTTTTCTGTACATATAGGTTATCTTGCCTCACGCTGTGGACTTTCCTAAAATCTCTAAAAGGTTTACAAATCCCGAGCAAATAGCATCTGGTTTCAGCATGCCCTGTATATTAGGCTAAGCAGCCCCAATCCCAGCACTAGCAACAGCTGGCCTCAGCTCACAGCTTAGCCTTTCCCAGGCACCTCCAAGCTCAGCACAAGTGGCAATCATCTGCAGATGATTTTATAGCTCATACCAAGTAGCCCTGGTCAGGGCACAGGCAGCACCTAAACTTGGCCTACAACAGAGTCCCTCCAAGAGGCCCCAGAACCAACATACCTGGTGGCCAGCTTCAGACCACACCAGAGCATCACCCAACCACGTTAACAAAAGACATAGTAAATGGGCAGAATGGGCAGACACCAGAGCCCTGTTAAAGCAAATCCTCCTCCATAAGGTGAGCCCCTCCACTACAGCTTCTCCACTGTAGCCACAGCCAGCCCACATAACTAATGAGCCTGCGGGTCAATCCCTCTCATTGATTTGCAAACAGCAAACAAGCTCAACTTCAGCAGGGGGGCACACACAATGCACACAAGGCACACACGTGGAGCACAAGGCTCAGGTGACTGGGTAAACTGTGCCACTGGGACCCACAGGACACTATTACATTAGGCCACTCTACTAAGACCATGAGGCATAGAAGCCCTACTTAATACATAGAAACAAACACAGGGAAGCAGCAAAAATGGGGAAGGAAATAGATAGACAAGCCCAGGAATTGCAGAGATTTCCAAACAAGATAAACCCAAAGAGACCCACACCAAGACACATCATAGTTAAAGACAAAGAGAATCTTACAGGTAACAATAAAAAAGCAGCAGTTAGTTACCTACAAGGGAGCTCCCATAAGACTGTCAGGTGATTTGTCAACAGAAACTATGCGGGCCAGAAGGGACTGGCAGGAAATATTCAAAGTGAGTCTCCTCCTTCTCCTTCTTCTTCTTCTAGCAGTCCTTTTAACATTTTGTGTAATACTGCTTTGGTGGCTGAATGGATAAGAAAACAAGACCCTTACATATACTGCCTACAAGAGACTCACTTCAGATTGAAACACATACACACAGACAGAAAGTAAAGGGATGGAAAAGATGTTTCATGAAAATGGAAACAAACAAAAGTCTGGGCTAGCAATATTTATACCAGACAAAATAAGTTTTGAAACAAAGGCTATATAACAAGAAATAAAGGACACAGTAACCCCACATCTGGGTGTTTATCTGAGGAAACCAAAACACTACTTCAAAGAGACATGTGCATCCATATGTCCATTGCAGCTCTATTTCTAATAGCAAAGACATGGAGGAAACCTGGGTGTCCATCAATGGATGAATGGATATAGGAGAAGTGGTACGTACATACAATGAAATATTACTCAGCCATAGGAAAAGAATGAAATCTTGCTATCTGCACCAGCATGGATGGACCTATTGTGCTGAGTGGAGTAAGTCAGACAGAGAACAACAAATGTCATATGATTTCACTTATATGTGGAAGCTAGAGAACAGGATAAACAAACAAACGAAAGTGAAAGAAGCTCATAGATACAGAGAGCATTTTGATGGTGGTCAAATGGGGATGGGTAAAGGGTGGAGGGGATTAAGAGGTACAAATTGGTAGTTACAAAATAGTCATTGGGATGTAGACTATAGCATGGGGAACATAATCAGTAGTGTTTTAATAACTATGATGGTTTCATATGGGTACTGAATTTATTAGGGCAATCACATTGTAATTTATGTAAATGTATAATCACTGCGTTGTACACCTGAAACTAACATTATATAGTATAACAATTGTAATTGAAAATTGTTTTTAAAAATTTTTTAAAGCACTGATTGAATTTCACCCCAATTATTTTGTTGTTTTGTGATTTAATTCCATTTAGTTCAAAATATTTTATAATTTGTGTTGTCCTCTTCCTCCCACAGGTTACGTAGAAGAGTATTTTTTAATTTCCAAATATTTCACAGTTTTCCAGATAGCATTCTGTTTTTCATTTCTAATTTAATTGTTGTGGAGGGCATATATACTTTGTATAATTTAAGCTCTTGTAAATGTATTGATTTTCTTTTATTTCCTTGAATAGGGGCTAGTTTTCTTAATGTTCCATATCATTTGAAAAGAATGTTTTCTGCTCTTGTACTGTTCTATAAATATCAGTTAGATCATATTGGTAGTGTTACTTAAGTTTTCTATACCCTTACTGAAATTCCGTTGACTCAGAACCTCAGTTATTAAGGAGGATTGTTTAAATTTCCACATACAATTGTGGATCCATCTATTTTTCTTTTCAGCGCTTCAAGTACTTGTTTCATATATTTAGAAGCTCTGAATATTTTTGTCCTGGGGTATAATTTGTTTACCAGGTACATTTTATTATGATTAGTATTTGGAGATTGTGCAATTTTCTGTCCTCTTGCTTTTAACCTATTTGTATGCTTATGTTTAAGGTACGTTTTTTGTAGACAGCATACAGTTTAGTTTTCTTTTTGCAAATTTATGCTGACAATTTCAACCTTTTTATTGGAGAGTTTAGTTCATTTATATTGAATGTAATTATTGATATGGTTGTACATAGGTACAGCATATTACTACTTAACGATTTGTCCCATCCGTTTTTTGTCCCATCCTCTTCACCTGCATTCACTTGGCTGAATTGAGTATTTTAATCTATTCTTTTGATATATTAGTACACTTCTTGGTTTATTTTTATTTTTGTGGGTTATTTTGGGGTTTGCAGCACCATCCATAAGTTATCACAGTATAGTTGTACCTCGGTTTTCAAACATCTCCGTTGACGAACATTTCGGTTTACGAACGTGGTAAACCTGGAAGTAAGCGCTTTGGTTTTAGAACATGCCTCTGAAGTTGAACATGTCACGCGGCTTCCGCTGAGTGCAAGATCCTGAGGCCTAGCTGTCGGCTCTTTCCGAATGTTTCAGAACTCGAAAGATCTTCCGGAACGGATTATGTTTGAAAACCAAGGTACCACTGTATATCTTTGAATATTATGCCACTTCATTTATAATGTAAAAACAATATACTTCAATTTACCCTCTTCCAGATTTTGTGCTCTAATTGTAATATATTTCACTTCTCCATATGTACAAACTTCATAGTATATTATTACTTTTATTTTAGTAAATCTTTGTTTTACTTTTACTTTTTAAATTATCATATAGTAGAATTGACTGTTTTAATTTTTGTGTATAGTTCTTTGGCTTTTAACACATGTATATATTTGTGTAAACCACCACCATAATCAGAATACAGTAAAGTTTCAAACTCCCCTCAAATCCTTTGTGCTACCAATTTATAGATGCATTTGTGATGGTTAATTTTATGTGTAAACTTGACTGGGCCATGATGTGTCTGGATAGTTAGTCAATATGATTTTAAGTGCTTCTGTGAGAGTGATTTTGGAGGAGATTAACATTTAAATTAATAGACTGAATAAAGCAGATTGCTCTCCCTAATGTGGGTGGTTCTCATCCTAACAGTTAAAGGCCTGAATAGGACAAAAAGACTGACCTTCCTTTCAGTAATAGAGAATCTTCTTCTGCCTAATTTTCTTTGAACTGGGACATCAGCTTTTTCCTGACATCAAAGTCAAACTGAAACACCAGCTCTTTTGAGGTCTCGAACCTGCTTCACTCCTCAGGCTGGTACTACACCATGGCCTGTCCTGAGTCTCCAGCTTGCCAACTCACCCTGCAGATCCTGGAACCTGACAGTCTCCATAAACATGGGAGCTAATTCCTTAATATATCTGTCTTCTATTGGTTCTGTTTCTCTGGAGAACCTGGACTAATACACACAAGCCTCAACTTCTACTCCTTAGAAACCCCTGATCTATTCTCCATCACAATAGTTTTATTGTTTTGAGTACAATTTTAAGTTATTAATAATAAATATACATATATGTATATGTATATATTAGACCCGCTTCTCCTTCTGTAATTCCACTTATATGTATTTGGGTTTCTTCCACATTTCCCCATACATCACTGAGCTCTATTTTTATTTTATTTAGTGTTTTATTTTCTCTGTGCTTCATTTTGCATATTCTCAATTACAGTGTCCTCAAGCTAATTGATTTTTTCTTTAATATGTGATCTTCTTTTAAGACCATCCAGTAAATTATTCATTGTACATATTGCATTTTTCATGTTTATAAATTCCAATTGCATGTTTTTCATATTTTTAATTTCTCTCTTATTACGTTAATGTTTGGCTTTATGTATTTATACTTAATTATAATAGCTGTTTTAATGCTAATTCCATTTTCTCTGTTATTTTCAGATCTGTTTCTATTGGCTGGTGTTTTTTTTCTTGGTTAATGGACACTGTTTCCTGCTTCTTTGCATGTCTATGATTTTTCCTGGGATACTAGAAATTGTAAACATTATGTTGCTAAGTGTTCAGACTGTTTTCTTCTCTTAAAGAGTGTTGTACTTTGTCTTGGTAGTCCATTTTTATGATTGGCTAGAATAAGGTAAAAGTAACATTTACTCCAGGGTAATTTGGCCCTATGATCAAGGCGTGACATTCTGTCATCTCTATTGAATGCCTTAAGTGTTCAGTGAGCCCTCCCTACTCTGGCTAATTGGAACTCAAGCATCTTCAACCTTATGTCCTTGAAATGTTTCCCCGAAAAAAGACCTAGCCGGACAATCAGCTCTAATGCGTCTTTTGGAGCAAAAATTAATATAAGACCCGATGTTATTTTGTATTACACTATATTATGTTATATTATACCCGGTCTTATATTATAGTAAAATAAGACCAGTCTTGTATTAATTCTTGCTCCAAAAGATGCATTAGAGCTGATTGTCCAGCTAGGTTTGTTTTTCGGAGAAACACAGTAGTTGTTTTTACATGGCTTTGTGAGGTTTTAGTCTACTAATACACAGTTTAGTAATCTGGAACATTTTATCTTCAAAGTACTTTCCTCTTCAATATTCTGCCCCACCTCAACCTTCTCAAACAAACCTGCCTGGTATGCAGTATCTGACAATAGTTAGTTCATATATTTTGCTCAGTTTTCTAGTTGTTTATGGCAAGTGTGATTACTACCAGTTATTCCAACCTGGCTGGAAATGACTGCCACAGACAGCCATTGTTTTGTGCAAGAAAAATAAAAGGGTTTGAGGAATCCAAGAAAGCATGAAACACTTTTTATAAAGAAAGATACATTAATAAGTTCATAGCCACAGCAAATCATTCAGTCTCCTAAAAAATTAAAACTGAAAAACCTAGTTAATATACCTGCCTATTCAAATTAAAGGAGAGAATATAGAAAAAGTTTTTTGAGGAGTTTACCCTTGAAATATGGTCTCCATCTGGTATCATAGAAAATGGAGATTTCAAATTCCAAGGACAAAATGCATTTTACCCTGAAAGCACATGATTTAGAAATCCTCTTGAAAAGTGATTATTGGACTTATGTGGTAACTGTCTAAAAGTATTTACCCGGTCAAGGTTTGCAAAACAAACAAACAAACAAAAAAACCCTCTACAACATGGCAATTTCCCATCTCCATCCTTGACAAGAGCAGAAATCTGAATATTCATCGACAAACAGCATGGATGCATTTCACATAACAAAAATGGACACCATATTTATTTGTTTATAAAGTACTTGAGTGTCCTTGCTGTGCCACATGTTCTGTCTAAGAAAATAAACACATCAGTGGCCACATTCCATTCTCATCGGGGTGAAGACTGGAGAGAAGACATATGGAATGTGTAGACCTTTAAGCTTTTTAAAATGAATGTCATTTATTGCCAGACATATAAAGTTAGTTACTTTTACCAAATTATTTCCTCTTTTCAAAATATCCTGTATAAACTAACTGCCTCTAAAATTAAAATGTATTTTCAAATAAAATTACAAGAACTTTGTGACAGCCTTTTTATAAATAACTAACTTATTTTTTAAAATGTTTGCTTCAAAGTATTTGCAATGATTTTTCATTTCACCTTTTCTTAATGATAAATTATTAATATTCTTATAAAATGGTTAATGCTTTCTGGGCTCATAATATAACTTTTTGTATGGTTGTCCTTCCCTTATATTTCAAAAATGCATTAAAATTTAATTTCACATTTGCCATGTCATTGTTCAAGCTGACAAGCCATTAAACATAGTTTTTATTTATTTCTATTATAGAATTTAATCTGGCTTTCTATGGTGAATATGAACAACAAAACAATGAAATGCTTTTCTTATTCCCCTCAAGAAAAAAAAAATCATATGGAACTCCATTTAAGAAAAATAAGCATTGTACTTCTCTCAAATAAACCAATTGAATAAGAATAAATACTTTAGCCTCAATACAATCTATAATAACATTAGTACAATTTTCCATTGTCTGAAAACTAAAAATGGATTAGTCATACCTTGGAACTTGGCTAAGCATAGCCCAGTAAAGTGTCACAGCAGGAGGCAGTCTGAGACAAGCTAGCACCAGTACTGGCTCAGCCCACTGGAGAGGGCAGATTATAAGGAGATGATCTCACTACAGATGTGGAGAGGAAGCCCACTCTGTCAGGAAGAAGTTTGTTCACCAGAGACTACGGAATGCAGTGAGCATCAGGAAATCTCACATAAAGCCTGGTAGTTACCAATGCAGTGGGCAAGTGCATATGGACACAACAAAGCCAAGGGATACAAGAGTAAATCAAACAAATGCCAGCACACATGTCGTTAGCACTGACTTCCTTTTGGAAATTGGATTTATGAGCATTACCAAAAGAAGCACAGAGACAGAGTTTGAAAGATAAAAGCCAGGTTATGTGACCCAGAGCGCAGTGTGAGCCTAGAACCCAAGTTGGAACTATAGCAGCTATAAAAGGTGACTTTATGTTGAATCCTATAGTTGTTAAAATTGTTGCCATATAAGATTGGAATCTTATTGTCTCTGCAGACTGGGACAATTCAAAGCTGAGTGGCCTTGCTATCATGAGAGTAGAGTGCACTGGGATAAATACAGCCAGTGTACTATGTTACTTATTAATACGTATAACCTAGGCCTAGAATATGTATCTTTCATTTAGATCCTTATAGTAAACTGCAAAAGTAACTTACTGTAAAATCTGAGGGCTTGTCAACTTTTTATGATGTCCTTTCGTGGGTTAGGTTTGCATGCTATATAGACTTTACTGAAACTGAGATAGTTGCCATCAGTAAATAGTGCCAACTAGCTCTGTTGCATGGACAAAGAGTGGGTTTTCTCCTAGGAACAAAAATTATATAACATATAAAAACATCTTTCATAAATGAATCACCTATTGTGAGCCACATACAATGCCCCAGAATTTATATTTCAATGTCACTTTAATACTCATAGCTACTTTGGAAGTAGGTAGTACTCTTAATTTAGAGCTTGCATATTGGACTTAGGAAAATTAACAACCTGTCAATGGTCACAAAACCATCAAAATTAGATCCAGGATGTCAACCTAACCATACGTTTAAAATTCAGAGTTGACACTCAAATTCTATGCTTCTCAGTCCTTCAAAATGAATGAATGAGAGAATAAATGGGTAATATCACATCGCATATTCATGTCTACTAAGTGATCTAAATGAATTTTAGACTAGAGACAGAAGAAATAAATTGTGCCTTAAATATAACTATTAAACTAATAATTATTGCCTGGTTAGTAATTAAAAACATTTACAATGAGTCAAGACAACACTATTTTTGTTCTCATGTTGTGAAGTAGAACTGAGAATCAACAATCTAAGAATTTGAGACTTTTTGTCACTAAATTCAAAATTTATGGAACTGTATTGAAAGGTCAATGAATGCACCATCCATGCTATGTCACTACAAACAGAAAAAAACAGTGCATTGAAAAATAGGTTAGAAAAAACTCTTCATTCTTACCCACCAAACATAAAACTCTGTCCCTAAAATACATGAAATTACTTTTTATGGCAGCCAGAGAAGAGTTTCTCCATCATCAATCCCTTTTTTTATCGATTTGGAAACATCAGTGTTCAGAAAAACAATTAGGGAAGAAATTTGGGAGGTCAACTGTGGTGTATTTCAATCTGAGAAGTGTCATTTCCTAAGATAAAGTGCTTTCATAAGAACAGAACAGGAAGAGTTATAATACCACAGAACACTAACAATTAAACTATTACAAGTCCCCATTGCATCACTGTCAGAAGCCCCAACAAT
This sequence comes from Rhinolophus sinicus, assembly GCF_036562045.2. Lineage (NCBI taxonomy): Eukaryota > Metazoa > Chordata > Mammalia > Chiroptera > Rhinolophidae > Rhinolophus > Rhinolophus sinicus. The sequence continues at coordinate 56,625,906 of NC_133756.1, read as the reverse complement.
GGAATGAAATAATCCAGCTTAAAATTTAGGAAACTTCACTTGATGGAAGCTTTATGGAAACTAAGACTAGATGAAGCTATACAACTTAATCTATTGTATAGATTTGACCAACTCAAAGTGGAACAAAACAAAACTACATACTCTGTTTATTGGCATACACTAACTCTAGAAAGCTATTTTTTCACACGTGTTTAGGTGAATTAAAAATGATTAATGACAATATGTCATTGATAAAAAACATTGAAGAACAAAAACAAATGGAATTGTGGAAAAAGAAGAGAAAGTATAACAACAACTTATTTCATTTAAAAAACCTTATTTTCCATTTTCAGGAAAATGCAAACAACAAAGGTAGATGATGATTAAGATATACACTTAGCATGATATTTCAATTTTAGTAAGAAATATGTATTAGTCTTCATCCCCATTTCTGACACAGAGCTCCTAAAACCCTTAGAATTCCCTAAGTGATAAGAGTAATGAGGTGACAGGAAAAGCACAAAGTATATGGGGGCTAGTTGTCAGGGAGCCAACGACTTGATTAGAGGGTTGGAACTTTCAATTCCACCAACGCCAGACCTCCTAAGAAGGAAGAGGGGCCAATTTAATCAATCATGCTAATGTAATGAATCCTTCATAAAGACCCAAAAGGATGGGATTAGCTGAACTTTTCAGGTTGATGAACACAAAGAGATTTGGTGATAGTGACACACTCAGAGAGCCTGGAAGCCCCATGTCATTTCCCAATACGTTGCCCTATGTATCTCTTTCTGAGTTATATTCTTTTATAGCAAACTGGTAATCTAGTAAGTAAAACATTTCTCTGAGTTGTGAGCCACTCTAGCAAATTAATCAAACCCAAGTAGTGGGGTCATTGGAACCTCTAATCTTATAGCCATTGGTCAGAAGCAAAAGGTGACAACCTGGATTTGGAATTGGCATCTTAATGGGGAAGGGGGTGTCTTGTGGGATTAACCCCTTAACCTGTGGGATCTGACACTATCTTTGGGTAAATAGTGTCAGAAATTGAATTGATTTGTAAGACTATCAACTGGTGTGGGAGCATTTCTTGTGAGTGTGGAATCCCCACTCCCCCCACATATACATATGACAGAGAAAGAGAGAGAGAGAGAGAGAGAGAGAGAGAGAGAGAGAGAGAGAGAGAGAGAAACAAGAACAAGAAGAAAGAGAAGAAGAATTAATGAATCCATTCCAGTCAAGATGGCAGAGTAGGTAAACACTGTTTACCTACTCTCAAGATCACATCAAAATTACAACTAAACTATAGAACATCCCTCATTGAGAATCACCTGAAGTCTAATTGAAGTCATACAACTAAGAACATACAGAAAAAGCCACCTTGAGACTGGTAGGAGGGACAGAGAAGGAATAGTCTCATCCAATACCCATGTGTGACCATTAAAAAGAAGGAAGGATATCTAGGCTGCAGAGGTCCTCCTTGGAGGAGCAAGGGAACTCAGCCTGACACTAGCCTCCCCACCCCGTGGTTCCACTGCTGGGGAAAGAAGTCCCCATAACTTCTGGCTGTAAAAACCAGCAGAAATTGTGGCTGAGTAAGACGATGGTGGCTGCACTCCCAGGCACTCCTCTTAAAGAGCCCACACAGACTTACTCACTGATGGACTCACTTGCTCTGAGCTCCAGCGCTGAGGCAGAAGCTCAAAAGTCACCAGGTACAATCGGGATGAACTGAGTTGTCTTCCCTTAGGGCGAGGGATGGAGGGGCAACTTTCTCCCAGACAGAAGTGCTGGCGGAGGCCATTTTTCCTTTGTTAAGTCCTCCCTCACCTAGTGTGCAGACACAGGTGGGTGCCATATCCCAGTCTCTGTTAACCTGGCTAACACTACGCACTGTACCCTCCTGATTCCCTGAAACCTCGCCCCACCCAACTTGCAAGCACACCCATGCTACTTCTAGTGTCTTTTAAGTACAAACAGTCCATCTTGGCTCATGCTACAGACTTTCTTAAAATCTCTCAAAGGTTCACAAAATCCAAACAAGCAGCATCTGGCTATGGCATGTCCTGTACCTCTGGCAGAGCAGCCCTAAGCCTGGCAGCAGAGAGAGTTAGCCTCGGTTTACTAGTTGGCTTCTGGAGGCACCTACAAGCCTAGCATGGGTGGCAACCATCTATAGATTGAAGATGGCCTCAGACAGGGCACAGGGTTTGGCAGAGATTGGCCTGAAGCAGAGCCCCTCCTAAGTGTCTATAATGAGAGACAAGAAAGGACCCAGTAATCCCACTTCTGTGTATTTATCCAAAGAAATAAAAAACACTACTTCAAGAGGAAGTGTGCATCCATATGTTCATTGCAGAATTGTTTACAACGACCATTGTAAGATGTGGAGACAGCCTGTGTGTTCATCAATAGATGAATGAGTAAAGAGTCAATGGTACATAAGTGTACATACAATGGAATATTGCTGGGTCCTGGAAGGGAATAGGCTCTTGCCATCTGCAGTGACATAGGTGTACATGGAGGGTATTGTGCTGAGTGGAGTATGTCAGACAGAGATAGAATCAATGTGTTTTCTCTTATATGTGGAATCTAAAGGACAAAATAAACAAACAAAACAGAAACAAACTCATAGATACAGAGAACATTTGATCATTGCCAGATGGGAGGGGTGTTGCAGGGCAGGTGTAAAAGGGGAAGGGATTAAGAAGTACAAATTGGTTGTTACAGAGTAGTCATGAGGATGTATGGTATAGCATAAGGAATATAGTCAACAATATTGTAATAAATTTGTATGGTGTCAGATGGGTACTTATCAGAGTGATAGATGCAGAGGGGATTGGGAGGCAGGGTGAAAAACGTTTAGGGATTAAGAAGTACGAATTGGTAGCTACAAAATATCATGGGGATGTAAAGTAAAGCACAGGGAATATAGTCAATAATATGGTTATGTATAGTACCAGACAGGTATTAGACTAGTTGGGGGATCACTTCTTAAATTATACAAATGTTTAACCATTATGCTATACACCTGAAATTAATATAATATTGACTGTCAACTGTAATTGAAAAATTTAAAAAGGGGGGAAAGGTGAGGGGTAAAATTTACAGGTATGAAACAAATAAGTCATAGGGATGTAACATACAGCGTAGGGAGTCTAGTCAATAATATTGTGATAGCATAGTACAGTGTCAGATGGTTACTGGACTTATTATGGTGATCACTTCTTTAGGTATATAAATGTTGAATAACTATGGTGTACACCTGATATTCATTCATATTACATGTTAGCTATATTTTAATAAAAATGTTTAAAAAATGATTTAATGAATCTGAGTGAGTACGTGATGTTTTGGAGTTCCTTGTGTTACTATATTTGCAAGTTATCTGAAAGTATGAAATTACTTCCAATTGCAAGTTGTTTATTTTTTTATAACTATAAATAAAATTGTAGAAACATGCTTAACAAATATTCAAACATTTGTGGGCATAAGTTATTAAAAATACTTCCCAAAAATGAACAAATTTTTCAAATGTCTAAAAGTAAAACAAGACAGGGAAAACAATTAAATTATCAGATGTTGCTCCAGTAAAAACAATCCTGACTCAGTACAAGAAAATATTTTTAGAAATATAGACTAGCCTTATAAGAGCATGTGCAAGATGTTTATCCCATCCAACACTAATTTTAAATAATAAATTTAATTACTTCTAAGACAAAGCAAAGAGAATGAATTATGAAGGAAGATTTGTACAAACCACATAATGCTGAAAGAAAGAGAGCCCAAAATTTAATTGTATAGTTAGAACTTTAAATGGGTAGATAGTGTCATCCCAGGTCACACTGACGTTCTGCAGAGTATATACAAGATTTTGGAACAAACAGAAGCATCTTGAAAACATATGTCAAAGCACAATGTTTTCAGTGAAAGAATAGCCATTATTTGGAATAAGTGGATAGAAGAACAAAGCTTTACAACCCAGGTCATCAGGAAGCCACAGCTGATGTGATAGAGGAGTTTTCTTCACAGGCCTTCTGCATCCATTCAGACATTAAATTAACTTATTGTATTCATTGAAATGATCAAGGGCTGATCTAGCCAATACTTTATCTCAAGCAGAGAAAGACCCTATTACTATCTAAAGTATTCTGCCACATATACAGCACAGTGAGGAATAACAGAATATTATATGTTTACTAAGAACTTTCAGTTTGAATAACCATTTTTGCATTTGATTCCTAATCCTGTACACAGATAGTACCTCTCACTTGTGAAAGAAAAGAATTAAAGATAAATGGAGCTAAGAATGGATATTAAGTATTCTATTTTCCTAAGAAGGCTATCTATCTTCCATTTATTTTTTTTTAATTTCCCCTTGAAATGAAGAGTACAAATCCACTATAAAAATTTAAAGATCAAGTCTAAGTATCAAACTCAGAATCAAAGCATCTAAACATTCATACATGGGAGATCTATTCAAAAGCTCAATATGGAGATTGCTTTCGTCCTCATAGATGACAAAAACTTTAAGGTTCGGGCTCTCAAGCAGTATTAGGGGTTGAGATGACTTATTATTTCTTAAATTTATAATGCATCAATTACTTTTTTTAGGAATTCAGAATGGTAATACCTAATTGAAAGAATGAAACAAAAGGAAGAGCTTTGGAACTTCAAAAGCTCTCCGCATCCCCACAGACATGACGCCCTATGACCCAGGCAAACTGTTAACAGAGGAAAGCCTGCCTTCCAGGGAATACCTCCATTGTGTGAGAAGCTGGAATAGTGCAGAGAAAACATAAAACTACAGTGTGAGAGAGAAAAAAAAGGCTAGAGTCAGAGAGAAAATAAAACATTCTACCAATACGTACTGGAAAGCAAAAGAAAGAACACTTCCTATCAACCTGTTGCAAAACCCACTCCTATAGATGTCTAGGAAGATAAATAATAAATCATTAATTGCCATGAATAACCAAGGCAACAAGACAGCTCAGAAAGAAAGTGAAAAGTCTCCAGAAAATGAACTTAAAGATATGGAAATATGTGACTTAAATGACAGAGAATTCAAGATTGCAGTTATGAAGAAACTCAATGAGATGCAAGAAAACACAGAAAGGCATGAACATTTTACTAAAGAGATTGAAATTTTAAAAAAGAACCAAATAGAATTTCTGGAGATTAAGAACTCAATAAAAGAAATGGAGAATGAAATAGCCAGCTTAGGTCGTAGAATTGACCAGATGGAGGAAAGAATCATTGCCATCGAAGACAGAAATCCGGAAATGACACGGATGGAAGAAGAAAGAGACTTGAGACTTAAAAGAAATGAAAGAATTCTACAAGAACTTTCTGACTCCATCAGAAAGAGCAATATAAGAATAACAGGCATACCACAAGGAGAAGAAAGAGAGAAGGGAACAGAGAGTATATTCAAACAAATAGTTAATGAGAACTTCCCAAACTTGTGGAAAAAACTGGATCCTCGAATCCAAGAAGCAAATAGAACACCTAATTACCTCAACCCCAACAGGCCTTCTCCAAGGCACATTGTATTGAAGCTGTCAAAAATCAACGACAAAGAAAGAATCCTCAAGGCAGCCAGGAAAAAGAAGATGGTAAACTACAAAGGAAAGCCCATTAGATTATCATCAGATTTCTCAGCAGAAACTCTACAAGCCAAGAGGGAATGGAACCAAATATCCAAACTACTGAAAGAGAGAAATTATGAGCCAAGAATAATATACCCAGCAAAGATATCCTTTAGATATGAAGGAGGAATAAAGACCTTTCCAGACAAACAGAAGCTGAGGGAATTTTCGAATACACGACCTGCATTACAAGAAATACTAAAGGAGGCTATTCGACCACCATCAACAGAGACAATTTGTGGCAACCAAAACATAAAAAGGGGGAGAGTAAAGGCCTGAATCAGAATATGGGAATGGAGAAGGTAAGAATGCTGAAGAAAATGGAATACTCTAAATATCAAACTTTCTTTTACATAAATGTAAGGGCAACCACTCAAAAAAATCCAGATCTGAAATATATAATGTAATAAAAGAAGAAACAGAGGGAAACATCATAGAATACCACCACACAGAAATAACAGACAACAACAAAAAGGCAAAGAAACAATGGAGACACAGCCTTACCAGAAAACTAAAGATAGAATGACAGGAAATCCTCACATATCAATAATCACCCTAAATGTAAATGGACTAAACTCACCAATAAAAAGGCACAGAGTAGCAGATTGGATCAAAAAACTAAACTCAACCATACGCTATCTCCAAGAGACACATATCAGCCACAAGGACAAGCATAGACTTAAAGTGAAAGGGTGGAAATTGACTCTCCAACCAAGTGGTATCCAGAGAAAATCATGTGTAGCCATACTAACATCAGATGAAACAGACTTCAGGGTGAAAAAGGTAACAAGAGACAAAGACGGACATTTCATAATGGTAAAGGGGACTATACAACAAGAAGACATAACAGTCATCAATATTTATGCCCCCAATTGGGAAGCATGAAATATACCAGACAACTACTAACAGAACTAAAGGGAGAAATTGACCAAAACACAATTATACTAGGGGACTTAAATACATCATTGACAGCTATGGATAAATCATCCAAACAGAAAATAAACAAACAGCAGTCCTAAATCACACATTAGATGAAATAGACATAATTGACATTTATAGAGCACTTCATCCTAAAATATCAGACTATACATTTTTTTCTAGTGTACATGGAACATTCTCAAGGATAGAGCATATATTGGGACATAAAACTAGCCTCAGCAAATTTAAGAAGATTGGAATCATACCAAGCATATTGTTTGGTCACAAGGCTTTGAAATTCGATATCAATTGAAAAAGAAAGCAGGATAAACCACAAATATATGGAGATTAAACAACATACTTTTAAAGAATGACGGGGTCAAAGAAGAAATTAGAGGAGAGATCAAAAGATACATAGAAACAAATGAGAATGAAAATGCATCCTACCAAAATTTTTGGGATGCAGCAAAAGCAGTTTTAAGAGGGAAATTTATATCAATACAGGCCTATCTCAAGAAAGAAGAAAAATCCCAAGTAAATAACCTCACATTACACTTTAATGAACTAGAAAAAGAAGAACAAAAGAAACCCAAGGTCAGCAGAAGAAAGGACATAATAAAAATCAGAGCAGAACTAAATGAAATAGAGAACAAAAAGAGAATAGAAAAAAATTAATGGGTTCAGACGTCATAGCAATGGCGGCAGCGGGGCGCACTTTTTGAGTTCTCCGTCGGATCTTATCAGAAACGGGAAGCTTATAACCCATCAAAGGACTCTCTGCTCATCACGCAGAACAGCGAAGAGACTCGCACAGGGATTTCTCGCAGGTGGGGAAAAATTAGC